>NC_059135.1:97679897-97982928 GCF_020740605.2 Lemur catta | reverse complement strand
GTTTTATGCTGCTGTTTGTGTCAAACAAGGTTTAAATTTTAATGTGTTCAAGTTCTTGAATCCTTTCCTTTTAGATATACACCTTTCATGTCTTTTGCTTAAGTAATACTTCACTATGACCACAATATAAATATTTAATTCCCTACCTCCTTAAATATATTCCTAGGTACTTTATTTTCTTTGTTGCTATTGTGAAGGATACTGAGTCTTTGATTTGGTTCTCAGTTTGACTGTTGTTGGCATATAGGAATGCTACTGATTTCTGTACATTGATTTTGTAACCTGAGACTTTGCTGAATTTGTTTACCAATTCCAGTAGTCTTGTGGCAGAATCTTTGGGGTTTTCTAGATATAAGATCATATCGTCAGCAAAGAGTGATAGTTTGACCTCTTCTGCCCCCATTTGGATGCTCTTGATTTCCTTCCCTTGTCTGATTGCTCTGGCTAGGACTTCCAGCACTGTGTTGAATAGAAGTGGTGATAAAGTGCATCCTTGTCTGGTTCCAGTCTGAGTGGGAATGCTTTCAGTTTTCCCCATTCAGTATGATCTTGGCTGTGCATTTGTCATATATGGCTTGTATCATTTTTAGGTAAGTTCCGTCTATGTGTATTTTGTTAAGCGTTCTTATCATAAAAAGGTGTTGAATTTTGTCGAATGCTTTTCCTGCACCTATTGAGAGGATCATATGGTCTTTGGTTTTGCTTCTATTTATGTGGTGAATTACATTTATAGATTTGCATATGTTAAACCATCCCTGCATCTCTAGGATGAAGCCCACTTGATCAACACTTAAGTGCACATATAGTAATAACATTCATCAGGTGTTGAGTAGGTGAGAGCAGGGAGGAGGGGATGGGTATATACACACGGAATGGGTACGGTGCACACCGTCTCAGGGATGGACATGCTTGAAGCTTTGACTTGGGTGGGACAAGGACAATATATGTAACATAAACATTTGTACCCCCAAAATATGCTGAAATAAAAAGATAATAATTCCCTACATTTTTTCAAAGTTTAAACATTATTTCTTATGTAGGTATTTAACATACCTAGAATTGGTTGTTTATTATGGTCTGAGATAGAAGTCTTAATACATATGTTTATATATTTACAACCAACTTTCCCAAATGATTTATTGAATAATTATTATTTTCAACAATTATTTGATCTACAGTGCCATCTTAGTAATATATCAAATGCTCATATGTTGATAGGTCTGGGCCTGAGCTTTCTATTCTAATCATATGTTCTAATTTTACCCCAGATCCTGTTAAAAATATCATACTATCTTAACAACTATGGCTTTTAAAGAATTCTTACTATCTCATTGAATAAGAATCTCATGCCATTCTTCCCTTTCAAAAGTATCTTGGCAATTCTTGACCATTTAAACATGCCTGTGAATTTTAGGATCACCATATCAAGTTCTGTAATTAAATAATTAAATGCCATTGAGGTTTGGATTGGAATTGCATTAAATTTATAAAATATTTAGGAAAAAAGTATTCCTTATAATCTTGTTTTTTTCATTATCATGGCATATTTCCCATATATTTAGGATATTTTGCATGACTTTAGAAAAAGTAAATTATTTTCTCCATAATAATATTGGCTAATCCTTGGTAAATTTATTCCTAGATAACCTAGAGATAGAGTGGCTATAAAATTATTGTCCAAACTGTCAAACTTTTGAGACTGCTAGAATAGAGATCAGATGAAATAATGTGACAATAAATATACAATGTGTCTTCTCAGGTGAATCAAGATATATGGTTACTGGACCTTCATATAAGTTTGCATGGTTAATGAGATGTTTCTATTTATTAAATTTGCAAAATTGTTGTTGAGGATGTATAAAACACTATTGATTTTTACATTGATTACATATCAAATAGTACTACTATCTTAATAGTTTGTAGCTTTCTATGTAGTTTTCTATTTTTAATAAAATATTGATATAAATTTTTGTTTCTTTTTAATCTTAGTCATTGTGTGCCTGCACATGTGTTTCTTTTTTTTCTCTTTTTTTTTTTTTTTTTTTTTTTACAGTTCATTATAGGGGCACAAAAGTTCAGGTTATACACATTGTCCGTACCCCACTATCCCCTCGAGTCTGAGCTTCAAGCGTGTCCATTCCCTAGACAGTGCTCATTGCACTCATCACGTAGGTATGCACCCATCCCCTCCCCCCATCACCCCCGGTCGAAACTTCAAGCGTGTCCATTCCCCAGACAGTGCGCATCGCACTCATCAAGTAGGTGTACACTCATCCCTTCCCCTCAGCCCCCACCTCTATCTGGTACCCAATTGGTGTTATTCCCAAATGTGCACTTAGGTGATGATCAGGGAAACCAGTTTGCTGGTGAGAACATGTGGTGCTTATTTTTCCATTTCTGGGATACTTCACTTAATAGAATGGGTTCCAGCTCTCTCCAGGAGAACCAAAGAGATGCCATATCACTGTTATTTCTTATAGCTGAGTAATATTCCATGGTATACATACACCACATTTTGCTAATCCATTCATGAATTGATGGGCATTTGGGTTGTTTCTATATCTTTGAAATTGTGAATTGTGCTGCTATAAACATTCAGGTGCAGGTGTCTTTTTATAGAATGACTTTTGTTCTTCTGGGTAGATGCCCAATAATGGGATTGCTGGATCGAATGGCAGATCTACTTGAATCTGTTTAAGGTATCTCCATATTGATTTCCATAAGGGTTGCACTACTTTACAGTCCCACCAGCAGTGTATGAGTATTCCTGTCTCTCTGCATCCACGCCAACATGTGTTGTTTTGGGACTATTTGATAAAGGCCATTCTCACTGGGGTTAAGTGGTATTTCATTGTGGTTTTGATTTGCATTTACCTGATGATTAGAGATGTTGAACATTTTTTCATATGTTTGTTAGCCATTTTTATATCTTCTGTTGAAAAATTTCTATTCATGTCCTTTGCCCACTTTTTGATAGGGTTGTTCGATTTTTTCTTACTGATTTTCCTGAGTTCTAAATATATTCTTGTTATCAGTCCTTTATCTGATGTGCAGTATGCGAAAATTTTTCCCATTCTGTAGGTTGTCTGTTTACTCTCATGACTGTTTCCTTGGCTGTGCAGAAGCTTTTTAATTTGATCAGGTCCCATTTATTTATTTTTGTTGGTGCTGTGATTGCCTTAGGGGTCTTCTTCATAAATTCTTTGCCTAGGCCAATGTCTGTAAGAGTCTTTCCTACATTTTCTTCTAGAATTCTAATAGTTTCCCACCTAAGGTTTAAGTCTGTTATCCACCGTGATTTGATTTTTGTGTGAGATGAAAGCTGTGGGTCCTGTTTTAGTCTTCTACATGTGGCTCTCCAGTTTTCCCAGCACCATTTATTAAATAAGGAATCTTTTCCCCAGAATATTTTTTGTCTGCTTTGTCAAAGATTAGATGGCTATATGAGGATAGTTTTATATTTGGATTTTCTGTTCTGTTTCACTGGTCTGTGTCCCTGCACTTGTGCCAATACCAAGCAGTTTTAAGAACCACAGCCTTGTAGTATAGGTTGAAGTCTGGCAAATTAATACCTCCCATTTTGTTTTTGTTGCTTAAAATTGCTTTTGCTAAACGGGGTCTTCTCCGGTTCCATACAAAGCATAAAATTTTTCTTTCTATATCTGTGAAAAATGATGTTGGTAATTTAATAGGAATTGCATTGAATTTGTAGATCACTTTGGGCAGTATAGACATTTTAACAATGTTGATTCTTCCAATCCACGAGCATGATATGGTTTTCCACCTATTTACATGCTCTGCGATTTCCTTCCTCAGTGTTTCATAGTTCTCCCTATAGAGGTCCTTTAATCCTTAGTTAAATATATTCCTAGGTATTTTATTTTCTTTGTTGCTATTTTGAAGGGTATTGAGTACTTAATTTGGTTCTCTGTTTGACTGTTATTGGGATATATGAATGCCTCTGATTTGTGTGTATTGATTTTGTATCCTGAGACTTTACTGAATTCATTGATCAATTCCTGGAGTCTCTTGGTTGAATCCCAGGGGTTTTCTATATATAATATCATATCATCAGCAAAGAGTGAGAGTTTGATCTCTTCTTTACCTATTTGAACTCCCTTGATTCTGCTCTCTTGCCTGATAGCCCTCTCAAGGACTTCCAATACTATGTTGAAAAGTAATGGGGACAGTGGACAGCCTTGTCTGGTTCCAGTTCGAAGTGGGAATGCTTTCAATTTTTCCCCATTCCGTATGATGTTGGCTATGGGTTTGTCATATATGGCTTGTATCATTTTTAGATAGGCCCCGTCTATGCCTATTTTGTTAAGTGTTCTTGTAATAAAAGGGTGTTGAATTTTGTCAAATGATTTTTCTGCATCTATTGAGAGGATCGTATGATCTTTATTTTTGCTTCTATTTATGTGGTGAATTACATTTATAGATTTGCGTATGTTAAACCATCCCTGCATCTCTGGGATGAAGCCCAGTTGTCGTGATGGATTATTTTTTTGATAAGCATTTGAATTTGTTTTGCTCGGATTTTATTGAGAATTTTTGCATCTATATTCATAAGGGATATTGGTCTGTAGTTTTCTTTTTTTTGTTGCATCTTTTCTTGGTTTTGGTATCAAAATTATGTTGGCTTGGTAAAATGTGTTAGGGAGAATTCCATCGTTCTCGATATAGTTTACGTAGGATGGGCACCAGTTATTCTTTGTAGGTATGGTAAAATTCAGGTGTAAACCCCTCTGGTCCAAGGCTTTTCTTTTTGGGAGGGCTTTTTATTGCTGTTTCGATTTCAAATCTAGATATTGGTCTATTCAGGAATTCTATTTCTTCCTGGTTGAGCCTGGGAAGGCTGTGTGTTTCTAAAAATTGGTCCATTTCCTCCTCATTTTCCAATTTGTGTGCATAAAGATTTTTGTAGAATTCATAGATGATATCATGTATCTCTGTGGCATTGGTCGTGATTTCTACTTTCATGTTCCTGATGGAGGTTATTAGAGTTTTTTTCTTTTCTGTTCTTGGTTAGTCTAGCCAGAGGTGTGTCAATTTTGTTTATTTTTTCAAAGAACCAACTTTTTGTTTTATTAATCTCTCTTATGGTTTGTCTGTTTTCCTTTTCATTTAGTTCTGATTTGATCTTAATAATTTCTCTCTTTTTGTTGAGTTTGGGGTCGGTCTGTTCTTCCTTCTCCATCTCTTTGAGTCTATTCATTAGATTGTCTATTTGTAAGTTTTCTGTCTTTTTGATATAGGCATTTATGGAAATAAATTTTCCTCTCAGGACTGCTTTAGCTGTGTCCCACAGATTTTGATAAGTTGTGTCTCCTTTGTTGTTTAATTCAAAGAATCTTTTGCTTTCCATCTTAATTTCTTCATTTATAAAATAATCGTTCAGGAGAAGGTTGTTTAGCTTCCATGACTTTGAGTAGGAATGAGAATTTCTGTTAGGATTCATTATTACTTTTATTCCGCTGTGATCTGAGAAGATGCATGGTATAATTTCTATTTTTTAAAATTTTTTAAGACATGCTTTATGTCCTAGGATATGATCAATCTTGGAGAATGTCCCATGAGCGGATGAGAAGAAAGTATATTCAGTGGATTTTGGGTAGAATGTCCTGTAGATGTCAGTCAGGCCCATTTATTCTAGCATTCTATTTAAGTCCATTATTTCTTTGTTTATTTTTTGTGTAGAGGATTTGTCCTGTACTGTCAGCAGCATCTTAAAGTCTCTGACTATTAAAGTGTTGTTATCTATCATTTTTTTCAGATCAAGTAAGGTTTGCTTTATGAATCTGGGTGCACCTACGTTGGGTGCATATATATTAAGTATAGTTATGTCTTCTTGTTGAATTGCACCCTTCACCAGTATATAGTAACCATCTTTGTCTTTCATTACTTTTGTTGATTTCAAAACTAAGTTATCGGAGATTAAAACCGCCATGCCAGCTTTCTTTTGGCTTCCATTTGGTTGAAATATCGATTTCCACCCTTTTATTTTCAGTCTAAATGCATCCTTGCAGGTTAGATGAGTTTCCTGAAGACAGCAGATACTTGGCTTGTATTTTTTTAACCATTGGGCCAGTCTATGTCTCTTGAGTGGGGAATTTAATCCATTCACATTTAATGAGAGAACTGATAAGTGAGACTGATTTCTGTTCCTCATGTTGGGTTGAATTTCATTATTCTTTTTTCTCACTTGAGCCATTGTGATAATTGGGTTTTTGTCTTTTGTTGAGTAGTTTTATGTTCGTGGGTCTTTCTTGTGCTGGTCCATGTATAATTCTGTTTTGAGTACTTCTTGGAGAGCTGGTCTTGTCTTGGTGAATTCCCTCAGTCCTTGTTTATCTGAGAATGTCTTAATTTCTCCTTCATAAAGAAAGCTGAGCTTAGCTGTGTATAAGATTCTAGGCTGGGCAATATTCTGTTTCAGAAGAGTGAGAATGGGGCCCCAGTCTCTTCTTGCTTGTAAGGTTTCAGTTGAGAAATCTGGTGTGATTCGGATGGATTTTCCTTTGTATGTTACTTGTTTCTTTCTCCTTACAGCTTGAAGAAGGGCCTCTTTAGTGGATATTTTGGTCAGTCTGATAACTGCATGATGTGGTGTCTTCCTATTTGGTATGAATCTCCCAGGGGTTCTTTGAGCTTCTTGAACCTGTATATCTAGCATTTTGGCAAGGCCTGGGAAATTTTCCTCAATTATATCTTCAAATAGCTTATCCAACCCTTGCTTATTGTCTTCTTCACCCTCAGGAATGCCGATAACCCTCACGTTAGGCTTTCTCACACAATCCCACGTTTCTTGTAGGCTCTGGTCTTTTCTCTTATTTCTTTGCTCCATCTCTGTGACTGACTTATTTAATTGGAAAATGTTATCTTCAATCTCTGAGATTCTTTCTTCTGTTTGCTCTACCCTGCTCTTGAGACTTTCCACTGTGTTTTGTAGCTCCCTGAATAAATTCTTCATTTCCAGGTGTCCAGTTTGATTTTTCTTCAATATTTCGATTTCTTTAGTGAATTTTTCTTCCAAGTCCTGGATTTTTTTCGTGGTTTCTTTTTGTTGGTTATCCATTTTTTCTTGCATAATATTCAGCTTATTTATGATCCATGTTTGAAATTCTTTCTGTGACATGTTGCTATTTTGAATCTGGTTTGTGTCAATTGGTAGAGAACTAGTAATCCTCTTTGAGGGCAAGATTTCAGCTTGATTCTTTATACTCCCAGAGTTCTTTCGCTGAGGCCTTCCCATCTGGATCAATCCTTAGGTCCCTCTTTCAGCTTTAGTCTCGATAGAGGCACACTGAGCACACTAATCTTGGGCTGTGCAGCAGCCCAGGTAAGCTGCCTCCTCTGTCACTAGGGGGAAGCCCTTCGCGTGTTGTTCAGGATTTTGCTGCCTCAGCTGGAGGGCTGCTCCTGTTGGGCCCAGCCCCAGAGAATTAATTTGGCCTGAAACCAGTTTGAGAGTCCCATCCCTGGGCTGATTTAATTGCAGATGGAAAGCAACTTTTTCCTTGCCTCTTCCTCTCCCAAGGTGGTTTCTGCCTCTCTCTGCGTGAAAGACAGTGGCTAGGGGGAGGGGGGTGCCCGTGTTCGCCCAGCGCCCTGGCTGCTGCAGCTCCCGGGGCGATGGCCCACCCCGCCCCAATGTCCGCAAGGTCCACGTTCCGCTCCCTCGCAACTGGGGAAGCCCTCAGTGTTCACGCAAAGGCAGAGCTCCTAGTAGGGGCCACGGACTAGGGGAGGGAGCTGCCCGGTTCCCAGTGGCTCCGCAGTGGCTAGGCTGTGGACCCTGACAATGGTGGCTGCCCGCCTGCCGATTGCTTGTGCTGGGGGCGAATGTTCAGGGTCTGGCAGGGGCCGGAGGAGCTGGGGATTGAGGGAGCCCAGCCACCCATGTAAAGGAGACAGTTTGGGGTCCCTGGGGTGTCTTTCACTGCAGCCTAGCGCAAACCCTCTCCCGCCAGTTGCAGTCCAGGCACAGAGCTCCAGGGTCCAAAATGCCTGCACATGTGTTTCTTAGTGATTCAGCTTGCATGGTCAGAACACTAGCTAATGCAGGAAATGTGTGTATCTTTTTCTTACTACTAGCTTCCCAAGAAATGCTTTTAAAGTCCTATTATATAAAGTGGTATTTGCTGAGATTTTTGTAATCATTTTTAGTTGGATTAAGAAAACTTCTTTCTACTCCTACTTTTCTAAGATTTTTTAAAATCAAAATATTAAATAATTTCATTAAATATATTTCAGCAACTACAAAGTGTTTTCAAAAAGTTCATAGAAAATGAGTATTAGGAACACACTCTACATGGATTTCAAAAGTTTTATGCACAAAATAAACTTATACAACTTGTTATACATATCTGAACAGGATTGAATTTGAGTCACTAAGAAGGATAAGACATCAGTTTGAAAACAGACTTTATCAGGGTAAAATAAATTATCCTAAAATTGAAGCAAGAACAAACATCACATTTATAGTGAAGCATAGGTGGACGAATGGTGAAATCATTGGTGCTTTACTAAAAGTTTATGGGGACAATGGCCCAAGGAAATCAGCAGTTTACAAATGAATAACTCATTTTAAGAAGGGAGGAGTAATGCTGAAGATGAAGCATGCAGTGGCAGACCATCCGCATTAATTTACAAGGAAAAGAATTCATCTCATTTGTGTCTTAATTGAAGAGGACTAAAGATTAATAGCACAAACAATAGCCAACACCACAGTCATCTCAAGCAGTTTGGCTTACACAATTCTGACTGAGAAGTTAAAGTTGAGCAAACTTTCTACTTGATGGGCATCAAAACTGTTGCACTCAGATCAGCTGCAGACAAGAGTGGAAACTCTAATAGAAATTTTAAAAAGGTAGGATTAAGAGCCTCAAGCGTGTTTTCAAAGAATTATAACAAGAGATCAAATATGGCTTTATCAGTACAATCCTGAACACAAAGCACAAGCAAAGCAATGGCTACCAATATAGAAGTGGTCCAGTTATAGCAAAAGCAGACTGGTCAAGAGCAAAGGTCATGGTAGCAGTTTTGGGGGATGCTCAAGGCATTTTGCATGTTGACTTTCTGAAGGGCCAAAGGCTGATAAGATCTGCTTATTATGAGAGTATATTGAGAAAGTTAGCTAAAGTTTTTGCAGAAAAATGCCCAGCAGTTTCACCAGAGAGTCCTCCACCACAACAGTGTTCCTGCTCATTACCGTCAGCAAACAGGCAATTTTGCAAGAGTTTTGATGGGAAACCATTGAGCATCCACCTTACAGTCCTGATTTGGTTCCTTCTGACTTCTTTATGTTTCTTAACTTTAAAAAATCTGTGAAAGGCTTCCATTTTTCTTCAGTTAAGAAGTAAAAAAGAGTACTTTAACATGGCTGAATGCTTAAATCCCTCAGTTCTTTACATATGTAGCAATGGCTGATATCATCACGTACAAAAGTGTCTTGAACTTGATGGATCTTATATTGGGAAACAAAGTTTATATTTTTTTATTTTTATCTTTCAATTCCATTTTTCCAAGAACTTTTTGAAGTCATCTTGTATGGTTATTAATGTGTCTATGTTGTCTCTTTATAATTCAGTCAATATTGACAAATTATAATTTCCTAAAAATTTAAAAATATTTGCAATTTTACTTTTAATTTCCCAGTTATTTATATTATATAAAAAATTCACATTTTGTATAAAATATATGAAATTTTAAATTTTTATATAATTCTAATGTCTTATTTTGTCTCTAATCTTTCTGTGGGTATTTTTTATTCCTAATAATGAACATTTTTACTTTTTATTGATTGATATTGATGAAAGTTTGTTTATTTTAGTATTATTTCAAATATTTAGCTAGTTTTTTAAAAAGTAAACACCATTGTTTCTTAGGATTCTATTTAACTTATATCTGTTAGTTATTTTATTCTGGATATTTATTTATGTTTTTCTACTATTCCTCTGACATTGTTAGCTAAAATTTTGACTCCGTAATTTTTAAGGTAATTTTTATTCTATGTTTTTAAAAGATAAATTTTCCCAAATACCTTTTTATCAGTATGTTATAGCTTTAAAATATAGTGTTTTCTTTATTTGTTTTTAAACATTTTAAACATTTCTGTTATAATACTGTGTAATCTTTAAATATTTATTTAATCAAATTGGCATATTCATAAGATTTTTAAAATCAATTTTCTCTACTAGGCTTTTAAGGAGAAATGGGATTATTATACCCCAATTTTTCTTTATAGAAAAATAGAGGCAATAATGTAATCCTCTTGGTAGTTACCTCAATATTTCTAGATTAAAAAAAAAAAACTCTTATTTTGGGGGGAGAGAGGAAGAGGGGAGAGGTAAAAACCCACCTAACAGGTACAATGAACACTGTCCAAGTAATGGACACACTAATAGCCCTGGTTTAAGCAGTATCAAAACTATCCACATAACAAAAACATTTGTAACTCCCTTAATATTTTGAAATAAAAAAATCTCTTACTACAATTTGTTTAGTCATCTTAGATTCATAAAATTATCCATTGACTTATATTTAGAATACAAGAATGTAGTTTCCTCATACTCATTCCTTCCCTGTTCCTTTCCCCCAACACACACCAGCCTCCTGTCCCCCCAGTATCCCAATTCACTTCTATTGCAAATTTTGGTTGGATAATCTCACTTACAACTCAGTCACAAACCATGGTATGATTATACTTACTATAATTTGAATGACCTGGAGTCAATAACTGGCATTATTTTCATTTACTTAATTGATTTTTTATGCACTCATCATTAATATACTTCCAAAGGCAAGTTTCCTTGGAACACTGTTGAACACATTTGGGCATCTTGGAGCCATCCTTTCTGCCACCTACATGGTACCATTCTGATTGCAACTACTTTCTCTGTAGGCCTGTGACACACATTTACTCTTAGGGTTGCCTCTTGTGCATCAACATGACAACTTCTTCATCTTTTGCCTGAAATGGAAAGCCCATTTCTACATTCCATAGCTGCTGCTGCTGCTTCTTCTTTTTTTTCTTTTTGCATACTCCTCCATTTTAATGGAGCCCACTTCACAGTATCTCTTGAAAGAGTGTATGTGAAATGTCATTTTTTTGAAAACTTGTAGTCCTAAATTGTCTCCATACTTTATTGAAAATTTTGTTTGGTGTTGAATTCTATACTTATTTTCTTCAAAAAGCATTGTTCAGTTTTCTTCTAGCTTCCCATGCTGTTGAGAAAGGCATTTCCATTGTGCTACTCATTTTTAATGTTTTTATTTTTATTTTTTTATTTCTAATAGTTTTTAACATTTTGTCCTTATTGCTAGTTGTCTGAAATTTACTATGATGATCTTGAGCTTTGTTTGTTTGTTTTTAAACATATATTATGTTTAAGAACTCATGTTCTTCAGTTCTGGAAAATGTATTAATTTTTTTCTAACCACACTTTCTATTTTATTCTCCATCTCTCTCTCTCTCTTTCATCAATGTTGTCAGGAAGTTGGATTTCTTGAACATATGTTCTAAACGCCTTACTATAATATTTTTTAAGTTTTTTATTTCTAAATTTCTCTTTTTTTATTTAAGCATATCATGGGGGTACAAATGTTTAGCTTATGTATATTTCCCTTGCCCCCTCTCCCCACAGAGTTAGAGCCTCAAACCTGTCCATCCCGTAGACAGTGCGCATCGCACTCGTTATGTATATATACACCCATCCCCTCCCCCCCCACATCTGCCCGATGCCCAATAAATGTTATTCCTATATGTGCACTTAGGTGTTGATCAGTGAAACAAATTTGATGCTGAGTACATGCAATGCTTATTTTTCCATTCTTGAGATACTTCACTTAGTAGAATGGGTTCCAGCTCTATGCAGGAAAATACAAGAGGTGTTATTCTCTATTTCTTGGAAGGTTTTCATAAGTTGTTCACAAAAAGGATCACAAGTCATTTTACAAAACTTCTTCCAACATATTTTAATTTCTAAAAGTAAATTTTTAACACCAGATGATTTCTTATTTTAACATTCACATCTTATTTCTGGCCACTGTATCATTTCTCTTTTTTCTGAGCATGTTAATAATACATCTGGTGGTTTGGTGATTATAATTTCTTGCATTGTCCTTTATTTCTAATATGTCCTTTTTAAAAATAATTTGCTATGGTTCTTGCAGTCTCTATCGTTTATATTAGAAGTATATTTAAGTGATAAATGATCTTCAGTTGTTTACTAATATTTAAATTTTAGCTACTAAAATTATTGGGATCACTAAGTGTATGGGGGATGACTTGCCCAGTGGTGGATTTCTCTGCTGGGGGATTTAACATGAATCTGGCTTTCACACTGGTGGTGATTATGTCTATTTCCCCATAATGCTTATTAGCTTCTCTAGAGAGGGATGCTCTGAGGTGTGGATTGTAGGTGGACCTCTATGGCAGTTCTGTAGAGACAATGAAAGAAAGAGGACTGAATGGGTCTCATATTCAGCTTTTATATTTTGTTTACTTTCCCTCTTTTTTGAGTATAGATTTCCTCTGGTTCAACCTATTTATTTAGTAACCCTCCATCTTACACTGCAGAAGTAGTCACCTGGAGGCAGGGTGGGAAAGATGACACTGAAAATCTCTCTGCTTCTTTTATACCTATTCAGCCACCCATTACCTCCCCTCCCCTTACAAGAGTGCACAATCGTTCTGATTTCTGAGCTTTTACTGAGATCCAGGATGAATCATCCAGCTTTTTTCTTTTAAATTATCCCTCTCTAGGCTTAAATTTCAGCATGCTATGTCCTAGAAATTCAGTTTTTCTCTCATAAATCTATGTTACTGCATCATAATTTCACTAATATTCCATGGCTACAGTTGTCTTCTCCCTCATTGCTTTGAATTGATGAGCTTTTGTCTTTTTAATATACTTTGCTTTTTTGAGCAGTTTTAGGTTCACAGCAAAATTTAGTAGAAGGCATAGAGTTCCCATGTACCCCCTGCCCCTAGCATATAGCTTCTCCCACTATCACCAAAGAGGTACATTTGTCACAATTGATGAACCTACATTAACAGATCATTATTCCCCCAAATCCGTAATTTACCTCACGGTTCACTCTTGGTGTAGTACAGTCTATGGGCTTGAACAAATGTGTAATGACATGTATTCAGCATCGTAGTATGTTCACTGCCTTAAAAATTGTCTATGCTTTGACTATTCATTATCCACTAATACTTGGTAACCACTGATCTTTTATTCTGTCTCCATAGTTTTGCCTTTTCTAGGATATTATATAGTTGGTATCATACAGTATCAATCTTTTTGGATTGGTTTCTTACACTTAGCAATATGCATTTCTTTTTTCAATGTCTTTTTATGTCTTGATAGATCATTTATTTTTTTAGTCAAGAATAGTTTTTCACTCTCTGGAAGTCCACAGTTTACTTATCCACCCACCTATTGAAAGGCATCTTAGTTGCTTCCACATGCATGTGGAGGTATTTACATGGATATAAGTTTTCAATTTATTTGGGTAATACCAAGAAACATATTTACCGGATCTTATGGTAAGAGTATGTTTAGTTTTGTGAGAAACTATCTCACAAACTATCTCACAAAGTGGATGTACTATTTTCCATTTCCACCAGCAATGAAAGAGCTTCTATTGCTTCAAAGCCTTGTCAGAATTTGGTGTTGTCAATGTTTTGAATTTTGGTAATTCTAATAGTTATGTAGTGGTGACTTATTGTTTTAATTTGCAAATCCTTAACAGCATATGATGTTGAGAACATTTTCATATGTTTACTGCCATCTGCATACCTTCTATAGTGAGGTGTCCATTTAAATCTTTTGCCCATATTAAAATCCAACTTTTCACTTTGTCATTGTTGAGCTTTAAGAATTATTTGTATATTTTGGGTAACAATCTTTTATGTGTCTTTTGCAAATATTATAGCCAGTCTGTGGGTTGTCTTTTCATTCTCATGACAGTGTTTTTTTGCAGAACAAAAATTATAAATTTTAATAAAGTTTGGCTTATCAGTTATTTAATTCATGGATTGTGCCTGTGGTTTTCCATATAAAAACTCATCACCATATCCAAGGTCATCTAGGTTTTCTCCTATGTTATCTTTCATGAATTTTATAGTCTTATATTTTACATTTAAAACTACAATGCAATTTGAGTTAATATTTTTAAAGGGTGTAAGAACTTTGTCTAGATTAATCTTTTCACATGGATGGTCAGTTGTTCCAATACTGCTTATTGAAAAGACTGTTTCTTCATTGTATTGCGGTTGTCCTTCGCCAGAGATCAATTGACTGTTTTTATGTGGGTCTGTTTCTGGGATTTCTATTCTGTTCTGTTGGTCTACTTATCTATCCTCTAACCAATATAACACACTCTTAATCATTGCAGTTTTATAGTAAGTCATGGAGTCAGGTAGCCAGTCCTCCAATTTTGTTCCTCTCTTTTAGTATTGAGTTGGCTATTCTGGATCTTTTGTCTGTCCATATGCTTAAGAACAAGTTCCTTAATTTTCAAAAAATAACTTACTGGTATTGATTGGAATGTGTAGATCTGAATGTATAGACCAAATTTGGAAGAACTGACATCTTGACAATGTTGTGTCTTCCTATCTATGAAAACAGAAAATCTTTTCATTTATTTAGTTCTACTTTGATATCTTTCATGGACATTTTTAATCTTTACTCATATAGATCTTGTACATATTCTGTTAGATTTACTTCTAAGTGTTGCATTTTAGGTGTGCCAATCTAAATGATAATGTGTTTTGTTTTCGAATTTCACTTGTTCATTGGCGGTATATTGGAAAGCAATCAGCTTTTGTACATTAACCTTTGATCCTGCAACCTTGCTATAATCATTTTTAGCTCCAGAAGGGTTTTTTGTTTTGTTTTATTTTGATTTGTGTTAATTCTTTTGATTTTTTTCATATACAATCATGTTCTCTGTAAATACAGGTTTATGTTTTTCTTGCCAATCTGTATACTTTTACTTACTTTTCTTCTCTTATTGCATTAGCTAGGAATTCCAGTATGATGTTTAAAGCAGTAGTGAGAGGAGACATCCTTACCTTGTTCCTGATCTTTGCATGCAAGCTTCAAGTTTCTCACCACTAAGTACAATATTAGCTTGTGTCTTTGGGCAAGTCATCTATATGTCAAATGGATGGATTAGTCTATTACATCTTTCAACTACCCTGGCCTTCTGTGGTTGTATTATTCTATAAATATGCATGAAGGATTAAATATGCTATTTTTATGAAATAACAGCTGTTAAAAGATGCCACTGCACCATGCTCATCTCCACCAAACCTACGTGTGATTAAACTAACTATCGGGTGTTTGTCCTATGCTTGGAGGCTGCCAGAGCAGATGGTTTGATAATTAAATAGTCCTCCACTGATGATGGTCCCATGGTAGTCTTCCTAGTGAATACACTAGCAAGAATTCATGTACTAACCCTGCCAGACTCTATCTCTTCAAGCTCAAACTAATTGACTTTGAGTTATACATAAGAGAACTTATATATATGGGTGAATAAAATCTTTGTTTCATTTCCTAAACAGCACTACGTTATCTTATTCACTTACATAACTTCAGCAATGGCTTTATTTTATAAGCTCAAAGTCAGATTGGTCATACAGAAGAAATTTAAAACTATAAAGTGTTTCTTAACAAATATACACTTAATTATATCTGTCATTGTAACACACACACACACACACACACACACACAATGCCATGCTTAATTTTATTCTCCCTCTTTGTTCTCCTCTGTTAAGTTATATTTAAATTCATTATTGAAAATTGGGAAAATTGATCTTTTTGTGATCAAGCACATTTCCCAGTTAATCCTGGCAACTCAATGTAATGATGATGAATGTCATTAATTTAGCTTTCTATGTTTTATTAGGGACATCTTTATAAATAAACATGTCAGTTGTGGAAGTATTTGTTTAGATCAAAAGATACAACTAACCTTATGAGGTCTTTGGATTAAATATTGCTTTTAAACTATTTATTTTCTTCTATTTATCTTTCCTCATATAATTTAAATGGCAAACGTGTATTTTTTCTTTTTTTGTTTTTCTTTTTATTTATTTAAATTTCAGAATATTACAGGGGTACAAATGATTTGGTTATATAAATTGCTTTTGTACCATGCCCATCACCCAGATAGTGTGCATTGTATCTGTTAGGTGTGATTTTACTCATCCCCTTCTCCCCCAAGAACACCACTTCTACAGCAATAATCCCAGTGGCTTTTAGTTTTTTTTTCTTTTTTCTTTAAGAGTTGCAAATGAGAAATGGCCCCTGTCAAACACAGTCCATGGAAACTTGCCAAGAACTATGTTCATGAACTTTGCAGCAAATCTGTCCCCTGTCGAGCCTGGGGCTGAGACCATGATCCTGAATGATACTTTGATGGTAGCCTGTGAGAGACCTTGCAGTAGAGGACCCAGTCTAACTGGGCCCAGATGAGCAACTGTGAGATAATCCGCATGTGTTATTTTAAGCCACCATGCCATAGTCAGAAGAGGTTTGGAGAATGCAAAGTGCATACACACTTTGTGTGTAACTTTGGGGTTCCTGTAGGGGTTTTGTTGGACCCTTTTAAAAAATCAATCTCCTTTTTAAGCTTCAGAATCTTCTTTAAATTCCTGGGTGTGAGAGAGAAGAAAGAATATAAATTTTTCACAGGATGAAGTGGGAGGGAAAAGGTGGGTTGAAAGGACCTAAGGAGAACTATTCTATCCAGTGGCCATAATTAGACAAGCCTGATTCTTTCTGAACTCCCTTTGCTTCCAGTGCAACAAGTGTGCCTCAGGAGAAAGCAGGTGTCCACGGAGGATGGCTTCAGGGGCTACTGAATTCTTTCCTTACTCTCTCTCCTGTAATATTGAGCTTGTCAAAGGCAAAATTCATTGTTTATTACTCATTTTGTATCTTTAATACACAGTACAGTGCCTGGCACAAAGTAAATGTAAGTAAATATTGATTAAATGTAGTTGAATTCATTTACTCAATTATGTCCAAGACGTATTTATAAATTGATAATTTACCTCCACTGACCACATAATAATTTCTTTGATCCATATTGTTTAATCAAACATTTGCTGAAATAGGGCCTTGCAAAGTGTTTTCAGTGTCTGTTCTTTGGTAATCCATAATATTTCTTGAAACAAACCATCCTGAATCCTACAGTCTCACTCTTTCATTCTTAATTCTCTAGTGAGAGAAGTTAGATGCTGCTATAAATTAAAGAAGAAACACCCAAGGATGTCACAGGTCAAGCTTTAGATAAATACAATTTGTTTATATACCTAAATCCCCTTAATCAGATAACAATTCTTGGCCACTCATCCAACTAAGCTCAGAAAATGAGGTATACTTGCAGAGGAATAGAAGTTAGGGTTTGGAGTCAGATGTGTGTGGTCTCAAAGCTGAATTCTGTCTTTTACTGGTGTTGTGATCCTGGAAAAATCACTTGAGTCTATGAATCTCATTTTTTAAATCTTTAAATAGGGGTAATGATATTAGTAGATAAACAAAGTATTGTTACAAAGAACGTATAAATAAAATAATGGATATAAAATAACATCCTGTTGTGGGCAGACTTCTAAATCACACCCCCTTCAATATTCCTCACCTCCAAGGATTCCCAGCCACATATAATTTCCTTATGTTGAGCAATTTGATTCCAGCCAATAGAGTATGAAAAGGGTAAGAGAATGGTTACTTTTGTGATTAGGTTACAAGAGATTATGATTTCTGCCTTGGTAGTAAACTCTCTCTATCTCTTTGCTAGCTCTGATAGAGTAGGCTGTCATTTTGGAGAAACCCACATGGCAAGGAACTAAGTGTACCTTCCAACCAGCTGCCAGCAAGCAACTGAGGCCCAAAGGCCAACATCCTGTGAGCAACTGAATCTTGCCAACAACCACATGAATGAGCTTAGAAGCTGGTACTTCCCTAGTCTAACCTGATGCTGAGACCACAGTCCTGACCAACATGTTGATTGTAGCCTGTGAGAAACCTTGAAACAGAGAACTCAGCTAAGCCATGCCCAGATAAGTGACCCCAGAAACAAATGTGAAATAATAAATGCATGTCATTTTAAGCCACCACATTTTGGAGTAATTTGTTAGGCAGTAATAGATAACTTCTACAAAACCAAAAGTAAAAACATTTTATATACATGTATACATATGTATGCATGTATATGTACACATACACACGTGTATATGTAATTACTGTACTCAGCTACAATGACAGGAGTAGCTTCAAACAATATGTCTTGTTACAAACTTAAAGAAAATTGCAGGAAACGTTTGACAGTTGAGGGTGTCAGTAGGAGAATGATGGCTTCTCAATTGCCATCGTGTGCCACAGAGAAGCTGTCTGACCCATTACTTTGCAGATTTAGAAACTATTCTTAAGTGACTTGAAATGGATTGGATTTGAGGGTTGATGCATGTAAAAGAACATAGGCTATTCAAAATAAAGAAGTACATGTAAATGGATTAATTGTAATGACCACTCTGGAGTCCTGTGAATTAGAAAGCTCAAGGCATGTTCTAGAGCCTCCTCTCCCTCAGGCCCCCTGGCACATCTGGCCACCAGATGTTCCATGTCTGCACGCTTTGCTGTAAGTCTTGGAAGGATGGAGCCCTCGTCTACACACCAGTGTTTCTGGCAACTTCTGCCTTTTACTGTCTACTTCTCCTTGCTGAAGTCTTCCATTGCTGAACAGCCCCCGTGACTAGCAAACTTTCATTAAGTGATTAAGACATTGGTCAGCCAAGCCTGAGCCCAGGGAATATTTTATCTGTGAGGTGCATTTGCCCATCTCTCTGCTTCTTAATTTTGTGCTAATTTCACACCTCAGTGTTCAGTGTCTGCGCTTCTGTGTGTGTGTCTGAAAGTGGTGATGTGCTTTCTCTTGCATGACCCACTGTAGACTCTCTGACAAAGTGAAGTCAGAGAAACTTACTTTGAAGTCTTATTTCCTAATATTTTTTGCTTCATACATTTGCATAAGAGCATCCACTATACATCTGAGTGAGCAAAGCCTGAGATCTCAACCCCTGCAACATGTCCATTTTCTCACCTTGAACACTGCTTTATTTATTTACACCATGGTTTACTAACCTACACATACAACATAACTCCTACTGCAGAGTTTTAATTGAGAACTCATTAAATAAAAACAAATAAGACTAAATGGCAACTATTAAATTCCCCAAGTACTTGGCTAAAGCCTTTACATAGGTTTTAAGTTTAGTCATTAAAACTGTTATAAGGCAGGTATGATTACTACTCTCATTTTATTGATAAGAGAACGAAAGCTCAGATAAGACAAATAACTTACCCAGAGTCATAAAATTCATAAGTAATGGCACTTAGAATTGAGCTTGTGTAGTGTTCTCTTAAGAAGTATGTTTATCTATTTCTGCTAAATTGAAGCTAATTGAAAATAAATCAAAATATATTTGGGTAGAGAACCTAGAACATTTTCCATCACTTAGTAGTATGCAATATATGTTGAGTAATAATTATTTAGTTCTTAACTATGATTTTTAAGAAATCCATTTTTGGACATAAATAATTTAATCCCAACCTTTATTCTCAGTCTCATATATAATAATAAGCTTTATGTCTCTGATTTATTTTTTGTTCCAGAAAAGGTCAAAGAATGGGCAGATGTAGATGAGAACATTTCATTCCTGCCTTAATCTCCTCCCTCTCTTCCTTTCCTTTCTTCCTTCCTTCCTTCCTTCCTTCCTTCCTTCCTTCCTTCCTTCCTTCCTTCCTTCATTTTTGTTTCTTTATTAATTCATTCAAAAGTGATTATTGGACACCTACTATGTCACAGGTGTGATGCTAGTTACTGAGACTACAAGCCAGATTAGATTGAATTATAGACAACTCAAGTCAGTGGTTTAAAGCCATGAGAGTTTATTTCAGATCCATGTTACAGGTCTATCACAGGTGAGCAGAAAGGACTATGCTCCACGCTATCTCCACTCAGGTGCCCAGATGACAGAGACCCATCCCCATGCCTCCAGGACCAACTTCTGAGCCAAGAAAAATGGAACATGGCAGGTGTGCACTGGTTCTAAAATTGAAGCTCTGCCTGGAAGATACAAGTGTCCCTTCCATGCACCTCTCCTGGGCCAGAGGAGTCCCATGGCCACACCTAACTTAAGAAAAGTGCAATCCTGTCATTCCCTGGCTGGCAGACATGCATGGTGAACAGCATAAAGACCTTGAGAGGCAATTTTAGCCGTGTGCCTGTGACCCACTGTTAGTATGTTTAAGGAGGCCAGCATATAGGAAGGAACGCCTCACCTCTGCCTCATTTGTGATGCATTACTGCATTCTCCCATCATTTTCAATTTCTTCTTTCATCTATTCGATCATTTATTGCATGTATGGTACATGTTAGGCACCGGGTATAGGGAAGATAATACAATAAAAAAAGAAAAAGAAATAGCTGCCTGCATAGAATTAATGTTGCAAAGTAGGGAAAATAAGTAAAATATATAATATGTCAAAGAGATGATGGCGTTACACTGAGAAAAATAAAGCAGTGAAGGGGGGAGGAGATGAGGATGTGTGGGAAGAGACTTCATTTTAAATACGGTAGTTATGGCCGGTTTAACTGAGAAAGTGAAGTTAAGTAAAGACCTGAAAGAGATGAAGGAATGAGCCTGAGCATATTACCCAGGGGAAGATCACTCTGTTCAGGAGCAACAAGCTCAACTGCCCTGAGGCAAAGCACACCCAGTATAAACCTGCTTCTAGGGAAGCCTAGAAAAAGGGAGGCAGAGCAGGGGAGAGCACGGCCAATGAAGCGGACTAGGGACTCAGAGGTTACCACTTAAACTGTGGCTTTTAGGAGTATTTGAGAAGATCTTGCCAGGTTTCAACCAGAAATGTAACATGGTTTTTCTTACGTTCTAAAATAGGTTCTCTGTTACTGAGGGAATAGACCACATAAGGCAACAGCAGAAGCAGGAAGACCAGCAGCGATTTAGTGGACGATATTAGCAGACGGCAGTGATAACCCAGTAGAGAGATCAGGATGGCCCTTTGCAGGACAGCAGCAGTGGATGTGATGAGAATTGGCTGGTTCTGGACATATTATATTTTTAAGAAGTATAATATTCTCTAGGAGACATATCATGGCTATGAGATTAATAGTAGCCATAAGGCATGCTCAAGCTTCTCTCAGGACTGACATTACATGTCACTTAGCAATATGACAGACCTGGCCCAGGGATTTCCAGGGAACAAGACCACCTCAGCCCAAATGCAACTTTCATAAACCTTAAAACAAAGCCCACCCTTACAAAAATAAGTCAAACTCCCTTAGTAAAGAGATAGCTGGTGACTATCCTGGACTGAAACAGGTATAAGAAACGGGGCAAAATCCACCAAACCCTGTTGCTGAGCAGAGACCCTGCTGATCCATTGGTCACCTGGCCTTGACTGCACGGAGCCCGAGCACGAGCCTGCCCTGGCGTCCGTCTTGTGAGAGTGCTGCCAGCACAGACAGCTGGAGCATCTTATGCTATCAAAGACACACCTTTGTGAAAATCAAATCCCTGGGGAAACTGATCAACTACGCCCACCCAAAAGCCCGGCACATGATAATGAGCCGGGAACATGACAAGGAGCCAACAGGGTTCCTGGGAAATCAGACGTGGGATACGATAGAAAGAGGAGTCCACAGCGACTACGATTTTTGGCCTGATCACCTTTAGCAATGGAGTTGCCATTTGCCGCGTGGAGAAAGACTATGGGCAGAGTAGGTTTGCAGGGGAAATCAGCAATTCTGTCTTGGACACATTCGTGTTGCTATCAGACATCGCGGTGGAATTCTGAGTAACCAGCTTTATATAAATGTCCCAGATTCTGGAGAGAAGTTTGGACTGACCATAGGTGCATATAGACAGCCTTGAACACTATGGAGGTGGTTATGAGAGAGCAGTGAATGAAGAGGTGTGAGGACTGAGTCCCAGGGCACTCCAACACTCAGGACACATAAATAAGGGAAAGACGCAATGAAAGCTACTTGGAAGAAGTAGCCACTGGAATAAAAGGAAAGCAAGAAAATGTGTCCTGGAAGTCAATAAATACAGTGTTTCAAAGAGGAGGAAATGAATGGCTTGTTGAATGCAGCAGATAGATCCAGAAAGGTGACATCTGAGAAGAGGCCCTTGCTATTTTCTATGTAAAGATCTTTGATGACTTTGATGTGATGAGTGTCAGTGAAATGGTGGGCCAGAGCCTCACTGTGTAAAAGAAAAAGGGAGGAATTAGATACAACAAAACTAATCCAACTGTGTGTCAGCAGGTTGGGGTGGAGTTCTGTCTGCCTTGGACGAGCTCCATGACCAGGACCTGGAATGGACATACACTGTGACTGAGCAGGTGCTCACCTCCCAGTCCGACAATGGGGATTCTACCCATGACCCCAGGGCACATTATTCCTCCCAACCACAAGCCCTAGTGCCTAAAATCCCACTATTTATTCCTTTGGGTTTTATGTGTTTATTTTTTAATAGCGAGCATCTTTTCTAGCACTGTTCCTTTAAGAAGTACCATTATAAGCCAATGCCCCTCATGGAAAAACAAAGCAGACTTGGATCTGGAGGGCCTGTGTGGTCCCATGTAAATCTCTCTCCCTGCCTTAGATTGACTGTCCTCCTGCAAAGCTGAAAGAAGAACAAATGATCTCTATGAGCCTTTCAAGCGGAGAGCAGATAGGGAATTGGATTTTTGATGGAGAAGAAGGAATGATTTTGGAGCTGGCATGACTGCCTGGAAAGGTTAAAGAGGGGTCACTTCATTCCATCATTCAACTTACCACCTCCCAGCCTTGCTTCTACTCTGTAATTACAAAGATGAACAAGAAAATGGCCTTGTCTTAAAGGTATGCTCCCTCTAGTGTGTGGGTGAGGGTGCATCACTTTCTGGAGGTAACACATTAAATGCCTGGTATGGGGTACTGGAAGAAAAAGGGTGAAGAGACGGAGGGACACCGTGAAGACAGAGGTGGGACACTGTGAAGACAGAGGTGGTCCACCAGTCCACTCCTCTGGGCCCCAGTTTGTGTGCTGTGCGTTAATGCCCACTCAAGGCCCAGATTTTTATGCCCTAGAAAAGATATTTCGTAGGACAGTCTCTAGGCTATTGCTGCCTCATAGACGCTCATTCTGCCCTCCGCAATCAGCCCTTGTGTCCTAATTAAAACTCAGTGGTAAGGCTGTTTAATCACTTTCACCATCGAGAATTCTTATTTTACTTTTCACATGTGTTCTGAGAGCAGTATGTTGGGAAGGAAAGCACCTACTTCCCACACGCATAATCATCAACTTGATTAATGGGCCTGCCCACACCGCTGGCTGCATTGCACTGAGCTCTTGCTGCCCTGCTGGCCCTGGGGACAAGCGCCATGCACAGCAGCATGGGGCAGGTTGTTAAATCACGAGCTCCCGGTGACTCTTCCTTCGTCACTTTACAGGGAACCAACCGTATCAGAAATCTGAAAAAAAAAGCGCTTAACAAAGTGCAGTTCGCATGCGAAAATTTTCTGATAACTAGAATCTATTTAGAACTCAGGAAAATCAGCAAGAAAAAATAAAACAACCCTATCAAAAGTGGGCAAAGGACATGAATAGAAAATTTTCAAAAGAAGACAGATGTATGGCCAACAAAAATATGAAAAAATGCTCAACATCTCTAATCATCAGGGAAATGCCAATCAAAACCACAGTGAGGTATCACTTATCTCCAGTGAGAATGGTCTTTATCAAAAAGTCCCAAAACAATAAGTGTTGGTGTGGATGCGGAGAGACAGGAACACTCATACACTGCTGGTGGGACTGCAAACTAGTGCAACCCCTGTGGAAAGTAATATGGAAATACCTTAAAGACCTACCATTCTATCCAGCAGTCCCATTACTGGGCATCTACCCAAAAGAACAAAAGTCATTCTATTACAAAAACATCTGCACTAGAATGTTTTTAGCAGTACAATTCACAATTGCAAAGATGTGGAAACAACCCAAGTGTCCATCAATACATGAGTGGATTAATAAAATGTGGTATATGTACACCATGGAGTACTACTCAGCTGTAAGAAACAATGGTGATATAGCACCTCTTGCATTTTCCTGGATAGAGCCAAAACCCATTCTACTAAGTGAAGTATCCCAAGAATGGAAAAATAAGCACCACATATACTCACCATCAAATTGATTTCACTGATCATCACCTAAGAGCACATTTAGGAATAACATTAATCGGGTGTCGGGCAGATGTGAGTGGGGGAGGGGATGGGTGTATACATACATAATGAGTGCAATCCACACTGTCTAGGGGATGGACACACTTGAAGCTCTTATTTGGGGGGCAGGGCAAAGGGAAATATATGTAACCTAAACTTTTGTAGCCCCATAATATGCTGAAATTAAAAAAAAGAAAAGAAAAAACAAAGTGCAGTTTGCATTACAAACAATACACATGTTCTTTCATCATGGCTTTGTTGAGTCATAATCATACTGGAGATGGTTTTAGTGCAAAATATTTTGCTTTCAAAAACTATCCTGGGGACCAAACAAATTGTTTCAAGGTGTTGGAGAAGTGCATTTCTTGATTTCCTATGCACAGGGAATGGTTGTACCTTTTTGCAAACCTTAGGCTAAAAGTAAACAGCTTCCTCCATTTGGTCCATGGAAGTGGTTTTGCTTTGTTTTATTTATTTTTATTACTCCATACAAAAAACAAACAAACAAACAAACAACAACAAAAAAAAAAACTTCTAACTTTGAGCAGCATCAAACCCAGCTGGATTGGTTTTTTGTGGGGATTCAAGACAGACAGCAACACAAGTTCCCAATAGTGCCCTGCTTGCAAGGCAATGTGAACATGAACTTATTTTTTTAATTTCAAAAACCAGAACAAAATAAAACAAACAAACAAAAAAAACAATTTTGTGTAGAGTCTGAATGTTGAATCCTTGAGTCTAAATTATAAGATACTTCTGTGTCTTAGGTTCTTTCTCTGAAAATATGAAGAATAATAGCAATTAATGAAAAAATATACATGAAGTATTTGGTATAATCCCTGTCACGGAGAGAATGCTCAAACAGTGTTAGTTGTCACTACTATGATTAACACTATCGTTTTTTATTCCTCTCTCTGCATTGTTTGGCCTTAAGAAGAAGCAAGATTGAGACCAGACCAATCCATTTGTTTATTTTAATACCTGGATTTCTGAGGACAGAGAAGTGAAACCATGTAAAAATCACCCACCTCTGATATATGTGGCAGAAATACAATGAACAGAGATTGGTAGGCACTGGGAAAATGGGAAAGAAAAGTGTTGGAAATATTTCAGTTTCTCAATTCTTATACCTTTGGCCTTTCTGAGGGAATTTGGTAGAACAAATAGTCGTGTGGCATGGGCGGATTGAAGTATTTGTATCTGGTTCATAAGTACAGCTTTGTTCTGCATCTAAATACGTCTGAGAATAGCTAAGAACGTTTACTTCTAAAACCCATTTAGTGACTTGTGGAAGTCGGTGATTATTAATTATATGGCCTCCTCAGAAAATAATTATTATAGCCCCTCAAAATAGGAAACTAAACCAATATAAACACAAAGAAAAACAAAAACATTGTTCAAAAGTAAAAGTAGTCATCAAGCTATTTTGTGCTGAATTGGAGGGATGTTTCAGATGGAGGGTAGAGATTATTGGGTGAAAAAGGGCATAAGCAGTAACTATAACTGTGAGGACTGACAAGGTGAAACGGACTGTGGCCTTGCACACAGTGTCCGACACAGGGCTGGGCTACAAAGGAAACATGAGGCCTCTGGGTGCAGAGCTACTAGTTGTACCCTTGGTGACCTGAGAGACCGGCTTCTCCAAATTCAGAAATCACATACGGAAATACTTGCACCAAACAAGGTTTAGGATCATACACCCAGCGGTAGGACAGGTCGACAGAAGAGGTAATGGCTCAGGGAAATCCTCACTAAGGATTTGTCTCTCTTTCCTATAGACAAAACAAATCACCAAAGTAAGATTAGCAAAAACTAAAAGTAAGAGGTAGGAACTCAAGAATAGGGTGGAGTAAGTTATAATTAAAATGAGTTGTAATTTTTTTTAAAAGAATCAGAATGATGTGTTCCATCTTTTGAATGAAAATAATTTTTTGATTCTAATTTATTAAATGGTTGTTCATATGCTTGGAAATACTTTAAAAAGTAATTATAAAAAAGAAAAATATACTTTAAAAATCTTTCAGTCACTGTTACCAAATTAGATATATTTCTCTAAGAACATTTTTTCACAGTTATACTTTATACACGTAACTGTAATTACCTGGCATAAACAAGAGATAGCCTTTCTTTCATTTTACATTGGCATTTTCCATGGTCTAGCTTGGTCTTCATCTGCATCTTTCCCAGTGGATTATAGTATACCTTTGAGTGGGCATGCCGTCATTTTAGTTTAGTTCCATTCTGGTAATATATTTAAGCATTTTTTCACAATTTTCCATGTACATAATAAAATCATCTTTATTTGTCTATTAAATATTTGACAGTGTATTAGGACTGAGTAGGGGAAAGAAATTCATAGATTAACATGATTGATTTTTAAAACTAATCATGAAACTTTCAAGAGATGCAGAAATTGAGTAGTTTGACTTTGACTTTGACTTGTGAAGGGTGACCTGTTTACATCCAGCTTCTCAGGAGTAACCATAGACTCTACAGATTGTAATATATCATAATCATTTCTTCCTCATTCTCCTACCAGCCAAAACTTCGACAGACCACATCAAGTCACGCTTGAGCCCAGGGCATCCATAAGCAGGTCTGTGACACATTTAAAATTAAGGCACAGTTGCAGATCAAGTTGATTCATAAAGCAGACATTGACGTGTGTTTGTCATTTTATTTTAGCAGATGAAATTCTTTGATACCTAAGTTCAGTAGTGCTGGGCTATTGGACACTTTCAGTCGGGGCTCTGTAATTTGTCTATTCAGCCTTTAAAGCAGGCTGTAAAGACTCCTCGGTGGAGTTGACAAAGGCTACCCTAGACATGAGACAGTCCCTGTGTTTTTTATTTCAATGATATGATTGTCTCTATACACCTTTCATTTTTTGTTATTTAAATCAATATTGCATTCCTTACTTTACAAAATTAACTCATCACTCTACAGTTTGTTGTTAGACATTGTTTTCCTTTTATTTTTTGATATTAGGCAAGGAAAAATATCAAGGATAAAATTCTTTCCAGGAACATTTATTGTCAATATCTCTTTGACACAACCTGGTGCTGGGACAGTGAAAAGAGGAAAGAGACATGAGCCCTCGGGAAATCAGTTTATATCAGGTGTGTGAATATACTACTGATGATACCTGTTACAGAGAAATACTTATTATGGTTTTGTGCTATTTAGGAATCAAGTTGCAATTACTTTGTAGCTCAGCCTTTAACTCTTCTAAAGTTTCTCCAAAGATAAGGAATCTCTTCGGCCTAATAAGGCTTATATGGAAAGAAGGACCCAGACATCAATTGAGCTTGTACATTATTTTAATATTTTTATTCTTAATTATCTGATGAATTAATATAATTAATTGTGTTTTTCAGGTTCAAATGAAGAAATTAAAACTCAAATATGTTTATTTTATCCAGGGCAGGTAAAAAAAAAACTATCTAAACCTGGCTTATTGTTTGTTCATTGAAAAGTAGCAAGTAAAACACTGATATTTAATAGTATGACATTGTCTGAACAAGGTGATTTTATGTATTCCTAGTAAATATCAACCATTACCTGTTATTTCTGGTACTATCATAGTGGCCCAAGTGTGAGTCACAGAAATACCATCCAAACTGATGAACCAATGGCGGCAGGAAAAAAGGGTTCACCACTCGCAGTTAGGAACACATGAGTATTCCTAAGCTAACAAAAACTCATGAAAAGGAGCTGAAATACCAGACTGCTTATATGAATGCTATTAAGATAACAAGGAGAAGAGATGTTTTGATAGCATTTGTTACTGGTTTTTAATAAATTAATTTACTGATTAAAAACAAGTATTTAAATACCAGAAAAACCATGTGTCTAGGACGTGGTTCTGCCACTGGCTTGCTGAGTCATTTTAGATCAGTCAGTTTATGACTTCAGGCCTCAGTTTCCTTACTTATAAAATGAAGAGGTTGAGAGAAATTGGAATTCCTACCATCAACAAAATACTGTTTCTATTCCTGCAAGGGACAGAGGACAACATATGACTTTGTATCTTTGATCAAGAGAGTGTCTGAATATAGGCACAGGGGAGGCAGTAAGGGACTGGAGATAGGTAGTGAGTGTCATAGACCCCTAACGTGCAAGGCAGAGTGCTGGGTGCATTGCACAGATGGTTTAAATTGATCTTGCCGAAACTCTAAGTCAATATGGCTATGTACATTTAATAGGGAAGATATTGCTGGAAAGAATGGTTGGGTCAGAATTTTAACAACTATGGTAGAAAGCAGAAGAGAATAAATGAAATAATAGACATAGGAAATTTTGAGATGACAGAAGAATAAGCAATTAACTCCTGTCGGAAGACAGTTTTTTTGTTTTCTTTTGTTTTTGTTAGTGAACCTAGGGATGTCTAGTCTACAACACAAAATCTTTTCAAAGTCCCTCACTAGAGGGTGGAAATAAATAGCTGAGAGTGTAACATGGTAATAAGGATCAGGAAATTGATTCTCCTTCTAAATATCTTTGCTCATTCAGTTCCACACTTAGAATGCCTCCTTGGAACTAAAAATATCACTCTAGGCAGTCGTGGCTCATTCTACCAAGTAAAACTTCCTTAAATTAATCTTACTGAGAATGAATTACGAATGGAATGTTATTCCTTTTCCGACATGTCTGTTTTTGCCCTAGTGTCTTTGCTCTGAAACTAATGAGGTCTTTACTTTTATTTTGACCACATCATACACATACCCCACTGGAGTTTTTGCCAGGGAGGAGAGTTTACTGCTACTTACCATCTTACTGCTTTGCAAAGAATCTCCATTTGATTCTGGGTTCATGTTTATTAAACTCAATACCAGTTTCTCACATATGGAGATTTAACTGCTATTCTTAAAAGGAAACTTAAGTGATACGATCAGCAAAATATTAAAGACATTTCCTAAAGCTGCAAAATATGTCACTGTCCAATAGTTTTCCTTGAATACATTATTATAAAATATAGTCAATTCTGTAGTCTAATGGTGAACTTAAAATGCCCTTTAATGTGAAATGAAATTTAAACAGTTGTTAGAAGTTTAAAAGTATTTGAGGAAAAAATTATTCCCTTTTGGTGATATGGGTAGAGAGAGTGTTTAGAGAGGATTATTCTGGCAAATAAAGAGCTTAGCTATTGGTGGCAAAAGTTTCTAGAATGTCAGTCTTTGAAGTCATCTATGGGGACAAAAGGAAAATACACCACACAAAAGCTTAGAAGAGCACCTCTAAGAATTAAATCACAAAATTATTGTTTGATTCTGGAATTTGGATTTGGAAGGTGTATGGAAAGACAGAGAGTGGAGACATAAGCAGTGGCTATGAGAGGAAGAGTCTTAGGCTAAGAAGCTGAAACTTCTGGAGAGTTGTGAAGTCATTTTTACATCAAATGAAATACTGAGAGTCAACTCATTCATTCACTCATTCATTCACTTATTCAGGTTTCTATTATCTAGATCCTCAAAATTGGCAACTTCTTCCTCATTAAGTATAATATTAATGAAAACAACCTCTCATATCATGCAATAGAATTGATGCATGCAGAGATATCCTCTTTGTCTTGATCAAACAGATCCATCGGATGGTGCTTTGACTGTGAATATAAGGCCCAAAGATAGTGGGGTGTTTAGGACTCACAGCCATTTGACACTGCCCACTTCTTGTCCTGGAAAGTAGCTTTGGGATCCACTCATTTTTTTACCTTTCTTCTCTCTCCCCATTAATTGGATAAATAATATATCCAACACCCATAATCAGTTTATTTGTTGTTTAACCAGATTCATGACACCAAGCACCTAGGGTAACTGAAGGGCTCTGAGAAGCAGACTGACCAGATTTGCATTTAAGAAAGTTTTGCACTTAGAGGCTGAACTGGGATAGATTGAGACTGACTCGAGTCGATGACACCAGCACATAGGCAGCAGCATTTGGAAAGTGAGGAACGATGAATTTTTATGTTATTGTGTGATGACTCTTCACTAAATAAGTTATATTAGATTCTAAACTGGGAAATGGTCTTTAGGGCCTGTCATCAACCATATCTTGTCAAAGTGTGGCACCTAATATTGTATTAGGTATGGCACCTAATACACTATGTTGCACATTTAGGCAATCACTTGAAGCCTTTTGACAGACTGATTGATTTACTAGGTTACAGAAGAACTCACAGATGATTGATATACAATTTGTGAAGCTATGGCCTGAAATGTATGATATAATAGTGAGCATGTTGGTATGACTTTAGAGACTTAGGTTGAGGTTTCCATTTGGAAGAGTGTTTGGACGTGTGTGTGTGTGTGTGTGTGTGTGTGTGTGTGTGTGTGTGTGTATAGACATGCATGATGTTGTGATATAGAAGAGTATGAAAATAGCTTTCAAGGACCTAAGGATAGTAATAAATAAATAATTCTGTTCTTAAGAAGCAAGATAATACTATAAAATCTGGCAATTTCCCTAGCAAGAATATCCTTACATAATGCTTTTCAGGGCTGCGGTGGAAAAATCTTCGTACACTGAAAAAAATACATTCTTAATGCTATCAGTATAAGAACTGATTGTACGGGATGCTAGTATACACTGGAGACATTGTTGCCTTTTCTTTTCTGTAACACACGACGAAGAATGATGAACATAAATGAGACACTATTGCATGGGCATATTCAAGGTTATAAGTGTGTCATAACCTGCTCTGACTCTTCCTGAAAGAAGCCTTATCCAAGTATGCATTTCTGAGAGTGACATTATTATCAGGAAAATTTGTTTACTTATTTATATATTTATTTCTCTTTCTATAATGATGTATTCATTTGACATTCAAATGAAATAGAATTGTTAATAAAACACAGCAGTCCCTGTACCCATCATCTCTATGTCACCAATCCCCCGTCTAAAGTCAAATTCATTCAAATATCTGCTATTGACTTATTTATTTTACTTCCTCTGCTTTAATTTCTATAGCATTTGGGAGAGTTACATGACAAAGTCCCTATGCCTTAATCATAATTCTCTCACTTTTTAAGACAATCATCATAAATGTCTGTATGTTAGCTGTTGTTTTTAGTAAGTACAGGTATACAGTTAATCTGAAATTTGATCTCAGCACACCAGCGTTTTCTGAGTCCAAATTTGAGGCGCTGTGCTCCTTAGATTCTCTACATGTTAATGCAGTTAGAGCACAGTGGGGCTCACTGCATCCTCCAACTCCTGGACTCAAGCAAGCCTCGCCTCCAGCCTCCCGAGTCACTAGGACTATAGGTGTGCATCACCATGCCCAGCTAATTTTTTGTTGCCATTATTTTGTAGCAACAAGAGGGTCTTGTTATGTTTTCCAGGCTGGTCTTGAACTACTGGCCTCAAGCAATCACCCTGTTTCTGCCTCCCAAAGTTCTGGGATTATAGGCATGAGCCACAGTGCCTGGCCACAGCAACTCCTAAGTATTCGACATCTAATAGACACTATATATATACAGTATTTCTCTTATCCTTTACTCTTCACAACAGTATCTGAGTTGGACCTTAGTGAGCCAATGAATAGATGAGAATACTGAAACAGGGAGAGATTTCAAAATTTTCTCTGGGCCACATAGCTCTGTGATTCCAAGGCTGAGATTAGAAGACAAGTTAACCTGCTCTCTGTCTGCAGTTGATGCACTCAATATCCTTTGCTGATACTACTTTCCCTCAAGCACTGTTTGTCTATTCTACTACACTAAATTTACTGAAAAATTTATACTCTGACTTCTGATAAATTGTTTATGCTTCTCAACTTGTTGTGTGTGCCTTCCAGCCACTGCCTTGAGGGCAATGTGTCCCACCTATTGTATAATATCAAGAAGGGAGCTCAAGAAATATCTGCTGCATCAAAATTCATGCACACTAAGAAGGGCTCTCTCTCTGAATGGCTAATACATGAGATTAACATTGTGGTGATTGCAGACTAAAATGGCTGGGGAAAATTTAGTTTTAATATGCATTATAATAAGAAAAAAAGTCACATAAAGCTGTTTGTTTCTCTGCTTGTTATGTAGGTCCTGAATTTTACCTGAATTTTATAGTACATTGAAGGTAGTTAAATTGGTAATAATGTTGATGATGGTCTAAATCTAGCACCTAGAATCTTCTAGAGCCTGTTCTGAGGACTTTACTCTGAGCTTTTTGCTTTCTTTGTGACTTCCAGTCTCCAAAGACAATTTTTTTAGCTTAGCTTGGTAAAACTTGACATGCTATATTTTTAAGAAGAAAAAAATATGTTCCAAAGTTTCTATAAATATTATTCATTTGGACTTTAAAAATATTTTTCATCAGTTTGAGGTCTAAAAATGGAAGAAGGAAAACTATTTTACAATGTAGACACACAGTAGACGAAGTCCCTTTCAGCAGAGAAAGCTTTGTGATTAGTAGAGTGTATACAATTATAAACTCAATTGTTAAATCAAAACACATCCCAATCACCCTAGCATGTCACTTTTAATGGGCAATACATCCCCCCAAGAAGGCAAGTTCTCTGCTAACAATATTGAACCAAATCATCAAAATTCAAAGACAGGTCTATAAAATGTGAAATTCCATCAGCAAAGTGCACAGAAGGCTGCAATGTGTAGATTAATGGGCAGCCTGTGAAGTGTTTTAATGTGTGCCTTGATCGTTGAAACACATGTGATGATTAGTAAAGTATTTGGCCTGAGCAGTAAAAGATATAAAATAAATTAAAATCATGACACCTTCTGAATTAATAAAGCATTTGCTTACGCTGTATTGATAAATCACCAACATAGATTAAAAAGCCCCATAACTGTATACATTTCCCCCTAGGCATGCTGAGAACTCGCACTGGCCTCTTCCTATGGCATCCTGCTAATTGAGGATCTCTATGAGTGCACAACTGTTAAGTCCCTGAAGAATCTCAGAATATGAACAAGCATCAGCTCTCAGCCTTGAATATAAACCAACATCTGTAACTGGCATCACTCATATTTCTTTTGAGGTCCAAATACTTGATGAGATTTCTTTTTCCTTTGCCTGTTCAGAATTATTTTCACTCCAAAAGCAGTTTTCAATATTTTCTTTGAAGCATATCTCTGGAAACTCAGAAACTGAAAAATACACACCAGAACAGAAATAAGTAAATCCACTTTTGCTTTTGATATTGGTGTAAATTATGTGAGCTTGGGGCGGTGAAGTGTTGAACGTTTCTCTAGGCAGATTCATCAGAGTAGTCAGGATAACCAAGTCCAGAGGTCACAGGGATTCACCCTGTGCTTTAGTGGCAGGTTTGGGAAATGAAGCTGACCTGAAAATTTGGTTACAGCCTTTAATGCTGTATGCCAACTTTGCCCAGTAGAGATACTAATAATTTCGAGAAGTGAGAGAAAATCTTAATCAAGTGCTGTCCTTTGTAAGCAGACATGTCCAGGAGGAAAGACACATTACTTTTGTTGAAGGAATGCATATTGTTCACGGTTTGCTTTTCAAGGCTTTCTCTCCATTCTGAAGGTCCATTCAATCAGCCCAGGGGTTGAAATGAGTATGAGGTACTTTTGCTCTGAAAAGAAAATTGAACACATGGATATAGCCCTTGAGGACCTCGCAGTTTGAGACTGGCAATTACTGACAATTATTAGTACAATGTGAAAAACGCTGTGAAAAGGGCGAGAGCTGGATGCTCTCTAAGTTAGACGGCGTCTTACCGAATCTGAATGATGCGCGAACATCAGGAGAGTCTTCCTCAAGGAATCAGAAAAAGAAACTTATATTGGACAATAAAAATGACCATGCCCCTGCATGAGGATATGGAATGAAGAAAGTGTTCTTAAATGGAATACAGGGTTTTTAGCTTAGACGGGGAAGACACTTGGACTGACTATTGAGGAAGGGTTTATAGAACATCTGTTTTCAATTATTTGAAGTTGGATTAACCTTTTTCCAAGGATAAAAAAAGATGAGAAGTCTATCAGGAGATAAATTTAGCTCTTTCTGTAATAGCTTTCAAAAACTGAACCTATTTCTGAAGGGAAGGAGCTTCCCATCAACAAAGTTGTTCAGATGTTGAGTGGCGGCTTGGGAAAGAGGTTGAAGGGTTTTAACTTTGGCAGTCTATACACCTGGGGTATGCGTAGGATGTGTCAGAAGGGAGAATAATTCACTGAAAGTCAACCTTGGGGCAGTCAGAATCCACAGAGTACTCGTTACAGCTCACAGTTCTCTGCTACAATAGAATTTTAGAATTTTTAGTATCTTTTGCATGATAACTATAAACAACTTGTCATAGCTTAAAAACCTTGTCAGATATGTAAGCACCTTGTTCTTGGCCCAGAGTTTATGCAACGAATGCTTACATTTCTGTTCTTATATCCCATTTTCTTTAATATATATGTTTGGATTATGGAAGTTGGTGAACTTTTTACTTGGTTAGGGTTTTAGGCAAAACAAACTCTTGGATTATAAAAAGGCAATTATGGTAGTCTTAGTATCAAAAACAAATGTGGTGGAGTTTAATGTGTGTGTGTTTTCTGACTGAAACAGGGATAAATGACCACTGTAGAAAATTTTGATACATATGAGAGTATAATGCATATAAAATAATATCCTTTACAGACCCACTTATTTTTCCCCAGGAGATATATTTTAATTTAGAACAATGCTTATTCTATATTGTTTATATGTTGCTTTCTTATTTTACATTATATACTGAGCATCTTCCCTATAATTAAATATTATTGAAATTTTAATTTTAAAAGCCATGCAATAGTTTCTATTATATTTGTATCATAATTTGGCTAATCAATCCCCTTGTTAAATATTTGACTTATTAATCACAATGTAATCAAAGCTGTATTTCAAATAGTATTTTTTAAGCTAAATGAATTAAAAATGTTTTGTATTTTTTTACTTGAAAATGTAGACAGAATAGGCTGGGTGCGGTGGCTCGTGCCTATAATCCTAGCACTCTGGGAGGCTGAGGCGGGAGGATCGCTTGAGGTCAGCAGTTTGAGACCAGCCTCAGCAAGAGCAAGACCCCGTCTCTACTAAAAAAAAGATAGAAAGAAATTAACTGGACAACTAAAAATATATAGAAAAAGTTAGCCAGGCATGGTGGCACATGTCTGTAGTCCCAGCTACTCAGGAGACTGAGGCAGGAGGATCGCTTGGGCCCAGGAGTTTGAGGTTGCTGTGAGTCAGGCTGACGCCACGGCACTCTAGCCTGGGCAACAGAGTGAGACTCTATCTCAAAAAAAAAAAAAAGAAAGAAAAAAGAAAGAAAATGTAGACAGAATAAATGACCATGTGTTTATTGTTAAAGCAAAATATTAGTAAGACAGAAAAGTAAATCCCATTTCCTTTCCAAGAAGTAGCAGTTCTTAGAAATTGAGTGAACTAACATGCCAATTGACACCCACTGATCTGGTAGAGTCACTAATATAATAGAAAGTTCTTAAATACACAGAAATATATCAGCTTAGATGACAAATCATGTAATAACCTTAGTTTGCAGAGTGAACGTGTATTTTATGGTACATATTTGATTTTTGTATATTTTCTACATATGCAAATTTTAAGATGGAAGCTATCATATTTATTTCTGAAACTTAATTAATGTTATTTCTCAGAGAACTTTCCATAACAGAATATAGAGCTCATATTAGTTTATTTTAATTCCTGCATTATTCCTTAATACAGATGAACAATACTTTATTATAATTTTTAAAGGTAATGACATACAATTATAAAATGAAAACTTGTTCAGAAACTTAATTAACTCATTAATTAATGAAACCCCAAAGATGTTACAACTGGTTCAAATAATTCAGTACATAAACACACATCCACAACACAACACATACACAAACATGCACATATAAAATAAAATATTTCAAAATAAATTTATACACAAGTATCCCTTCTGTGCACTAGGGCAATACGACTGAGACCTGGGTGCTTAGGATTTGGACTTTGGGCCCATCCCAGGGCAAAGAATACCTATTCAATAAGTGGTGCTGGGGAAATTGGATAGCCACGTGTAGAACTGAAATAGGATCCGTACCTTTCACTGGTCACAAAAATCAGCTCATAATGGATGACAAACTTAAACCTAAGGCGTGAAACCATACAAATTGTAGAAGAAAACATTGGAAAAACTCTTACAGACATCGGTCTGGGCAAAGAATTTATGAAAAAAGGCCTCAAAAGCAATCACAGCAACAACAAAAATAAATAAATGGAACCTGATCAGATTAAAAAGCTTCTTCACAGCCAAGAAAACAATCATTAGAACAAATAAACAATCTATGGAATGGGAGAAAATATTTGTATGCTATACATCGATAAAGGCTGATAATTAGAATCTATAAAGAACTCAAGCAAATCAGCAAGAAAAAAATCAAACAACCCCATTAAAAAGTGGGCAAAAGACATGAATAGAAATTTTTCAAAAGAAGATAAATTAATGGCCAACAAACACATGAAAAAATGCTCAACAACTCTAATCATCAGGGAAATGAAAATTAAAACCACAATGAGATATCACCTAACTCCAGTGAGAATGGTTTTTATCAAAAAGTTCCAAAACAACAAATGTTGGCATGGATGTGGAAAGATAGGAACACTCACACACTGCTGGTGGGACTGCAAACTAGTAGAACCTCTGTGGAAAGTAATATGGAGATACCTCAAAGAGCTAAAAGTATAATTACTATTTGGTCCTTCAATCCCACTACTAGGCATCTACCCAAAGGAAAAAAAAAGACATTCTATAATAAAGACATCTGCACTCAAATGTTTATAGCAGCACAATTCACAATTGCAAAGATGTGGAAACAATCCAAGTGCCCATCAATACATGGGTGGATTAATAAAATGTAGTATATGTATATCATGGAGTACTACTCAGCCATAAAAAATGGTGAACTAGCACTTCTTGTGTTAACCTGGATGGAACTGGAGACCATTCTTCCAAGTGAAGTATCACAAGAATGGAAAAACAAACACCACATGGACAAACCATTAAATTGGAACTAATCAATCAACACTTATGTCACATATGGAAATGACATTCATCAGAAATCAAGCAGGTGGGAGGGGGAATGAGGGGTTCGGTAAATTCACACTTATTAGGTACAATGCACACTATTTGTGGGATGGGCACATTTATAACCTTTACTGAAAAGGTACAAAAGCAATTTATATAACCAAAACGTTTGTACCCTCATAATATTCTGAAATAAAAATTGGAAATGGTAACTCAGTGATGATGAGAACATTTTTTATGTGACTTTATAAATAATAAATTACTTTGAAGCTAAAAAAATAAATAAATAAAAAATAAACTTATAGATATATAGAAAAATTGGTCAATATACACTGATCCAATGATCTCAAACCATTTACATTTCTAGGTAAATGAATAATTTCTATTAATTTCAGTTTTGTACACCTTACAACATTGTTCAAGGTCAACAAGAGGCAAACACAACATAGAGGATGTGAAAAACAGTCCCCTGGTTTTGGAGGCCTTCATGCTTATTTCAGAGACATTCAGTTTTTTCTGATGATGGAATTGCAGGTGGTATTCAGTATTTTTGCTGTTAAGAGTTCTACAGTTAACACTCTTTGCTATACAGCATTTTCTCATATAGACTCATTTTTGTAAGTTACTTACCTAGAATTGCTGGATGAAAGTGTCAGATTTATTTCTTTGTATGCTTTTTTATTTTTAATTATGTATTTATTTTTTGAACAATTGCCAAGTTGGCTTCAAAATTGCTACCTCAATATTATCATTAACTATGTATAAATATACTGTTTCTTCTTCATGTAGAAATATTGGATTTATACTCTTACTTTTTTCTTTAATCTGGTCATTGTTTTGAATTTCGTTGCCTCAATACTAATAAAGTGCATCTTTTTATATATTTATTGGACATTAATATTTTATCTTTTTTTAAATTTCAAAATATTATGGGGGTACAAATGTTTTTGGTTGCATGGATCACTTTTGTTAGGTTAGAGTCGGGCTATAAGCCTATCACCCAGATAGTGGTCATTTCATCCTTTAGGTAGCTTTTTGCCCATCCCCTTTCACCCCCTACCCCCACCTCAATTTCCACTGAGTTTTACTTCCCTCTGTGCTCATGTATGCTGATCTGTTAGTTCCAATTCAATAGCAAATACATGTGGTGTTTGTTTTTCCATTCCTTAGATACTTCACTTAGGATAATGGTCTCCAGTTCCATCCAAATTGTTGCAAAAGGCATTAAGTCCTCCTTCTTAATGGCTGAGTAACATTTCACGGTATACATATACCATATTTTGTTAATCCACTCATGAATTGATGGACACCTGGGTTGATTCCCTATCTTTGGAATTGCGAATTGTGCTGCATAAACATTCGAGTGCAGGTGTCTTTTTGATAAATTCACTTATTTTCCTTTGGGTAAATACCCAATAGTGGAATTTCTGGATCAAATGGTAGGTCTACTTTTAGTTCTTTGAGGAATCTCCAGACTGTTTTCCATAGAAGTTGCACTAGTTTGCAGTCCCACCAAGAGTGTACAAGCATTTTTTTCTCTGCATCCATGCTAGCATCTGTTACTTTTGAACTTTTAAATAAAAGCCATTCTAACAGGGGTAAGGTGATATCTCATTATGGTTTTAATTTGGATTTCCCTGATGATTAGTGACATTGAGCATTTTTTTCATGTGTTTCTTGGCCATTTGTCTATCTTCTTTTGAAAAGTTTCTGTTCAAGTCTTTTGCCCACTTTTTAATGGGATTGTTTGTTTTGTTCTTGATGATTTGCTTGAGTTCTTCGTAGATCCTGGTTATTAGACCTCTATTGAACATTTAGATTGTGAATACTTTCTCCCTTTCTGTAAGTTGTATATTTGTTCTGTTGATTATTTCCTTAGATGTGGAGAAGCTTTTTAATTTAATCAAGTCCCATTTATTTATTTTTGTTGTTTTTGTGATTGCCGTTGGTGTCATCTTCATAAATTCTTTGCCTAGGCAAATATCTAAAAGACTTTTTCCAACATTTTCTTCTAACATTATCATGCCTTACATTTAAGCCTTTTATCCATCTTGAATTAATTTTTCTGAATGGTGAGATATATGAACCATGTTTCATTATTCTGCATGTGGCTAATTCTCCCAGCATCATTTATTGAATAGGGCTTCTTCTCTCCAGTGTGTATTGTTGCCTGTCTTGTCAAAGATCAGTTGGCTGTATGTGGATGATTTTATATCTAGGTTCTCTGTTCTGTTCCATTGGTCTATGTCTCTATTTCTGTGCCAACACCATGCTGTTTTGCTTACTATAGCCTTGTAGTATAGTTTGAAGTCTGATAATGTGATGCCTCCTGATTTGTTCCTTTTGTTTAAGACTGCTTTGGCTATTTGGGCTCTTTTCTCATTCCACACAAAGTGCAGAATTTTTTTTTCCTAGATCTGTGAAATACGATGTTGAAATTTTGATGGGAATTTCACTGAATCTGTAAATCACTTTGAATAGTATAGACATTTTAACAATGTTGATTCTACTGATCCATGAGTGTGATATGTTTTCCCATTTGTTTGTGCCATCTGTGATTTCTGCTTTTCATTTCTTTCTCTTGCCCAATTATTCTGGTTAGGACTTCCAGTACTATGTTGAATAGAACTGGTGAGAGGCAGTACCCTCGCCTTCTTCCTGATCATAGAGAAAAGCTTTTAGCTTTTAACAACCGAGTGTGATGTTAGCTGTGAACTTGTCATATATGGCCTTTATGACATTCCTTCTACACACAATTTACTGATAGTTTCTATCATGGGAGGATGCTTTGTTTGCATCTATTGACATAAACATACAAATTTTTATCCTTCATACTGTTAATGTCTTATATCATGCTTATCAATTTGCATATGTAGTGCTCTATGTATATCTTGTGGATAAATTCACTTGATCGTGATGTATAATCTTTTATATATGCTCTTAAATTGGTTTTCTAGTATTTTTCTGAGGACTTTTGCTTTTATGTGCATGTATATATTAATATGTTCTGTATCAGGAATATTGGCCTGTAGTTTTATTTTCTTCTTGTATCTTTGTTTGACTTGATATCAGGGTAATGCAGGCCCCAAGAAATGAATTTGTGAGTATTTCTTTACCTTCAGTTTTTTGGAAGAGTTTGAGAAAGATTGGTATTAATGTTTCTTTAAATATTTGGTAGAATTTACAAGTGAAGCCATCTGTCCCTGGTCTTTTCTTTGTTGCAAGTTTTTTGATTATTGAATCAATCCTTAGTTGTTATTAGTCTGCTCAAATTTTCTATTACTTCATGATTCAGTCTTGATAAGTTATATGTTTCTGGGAATTTATCAGTTTCTCATAGGTTATGTAATTTCTTGATTTATAATTGTTTAAAGTGGTGATTTTTTTTCACATAATGTTTTAATTTGACATGATATATTAAGGTTTATCCATGATGTACCATTTACTTCATCATTACTTTTTCTTGCAAAATAATAATGCAATGTATGTTTAAAGCAAATTTTGTTTATAAATTCAACCATTGATGGATATTTGGTTTGCTTATACTTTTTCCCTATTAAGAATAATGTTGCTATGAACATTCATGTATAATTTTTAAGTGTACATATATTTTCAGTTCCCTTTGGTATATAGTTATAAAGTTACTAGGTCAATTTTATACTTATACCAGCAATAAATGAGAATTTCAGTTCTTCTCCTCACTAATGCTTATTTTCTGTCTTTTTGATTATAGCAATTTTACTGAATTTGAAGTAGTAACTCAATGTGGTTTTGACTTAATTTCCTCAAGGACAAAAGATGTTTAGCATTTTTTCATGCCCTCCTTATTATCAATTTGTATATATTTTTAAGAAATGTCTATTCAAATCTCTTGACCATTTTTTTAAACTATTTTCTTTTTTATGATTGAGTTGTAACAGCTCTTCATATATTTTGGATACAAGTCTCTTATTAGGCATATAATTTGCAAATATTTTTTCTTATTCTGTAGATTGTCATCTCACTTTCTTGATATCCAAGTGCAGCTTAATTTAGAAATAAATATTGTATCATCAAATTTCTCTCTTTTTATTTTCTTGCTTGCAATTTTGGTGTTATAGCTAAAAAAAAAAAAAAAAGAAAGAAAAGAAACAAAACATAGCCTACCTGAGGTCACTAAGATTTACTCCTATGCTTTCTTCTATGAGTTTTATACTTTTACTCCTCACACAGAGGCTTCTGATTTACTTAAAGCTATTTTTTTGTACATAATGTTAGGTAGGCATCTACCTTCATTATTTTGTAGGTGGGCATTCAATTGTTCCAGCACCATTTGTTATAAAAGACTACTCCTCCTTACTGAATTGTTATGGAAATCTTGTTAAAAAAGCAATTGGCCATAAATTTAAGGATTTATTTGTAGACTGTCAATTAGATTCCATTAATTTCTGTGACAATCCTTATGTCAGTATCACATTGCCTTGACTACTGTAGCTTTGTAGTAAGTTTTGAATTTGGGAAGTACAACTCTTCCAACTTTGTTCTATTTCTCTCAAAATTATTTTGGAAGTTATGGTCTTTTTTTATTTCTATATGAATTTTAGGATCAGCTTGTCCATTTCTAACAACAACAAAAAAGAGCCAACAGATTTTGATAGAAATGGCATTGAATCTGTAGGTCAGTTTATGAAGTGCTTCCATCTTAACAGTTTGAGAATTTTTTGGCTGTTAATACTCTGAATATTCTTTCTGCTTATTTTTCTACCTCCTCTCCTTTTGGGACATTCATTGTGTGTATATAAGTACATTTGTTTGTCTTCTAGGTGTCTCTGAGGCTCTGTTAATTTTTCTTCATTATTTTACTATTTATTCAGGATACTGGAGAGTAGCAACTCATCTATATTCAAGTTTGCTGATTCTTTTCTTTGGCCAGCTTAAATATGCTGCTGAGCCATGTTACTGATTTTTTTTTTCTATTTCATTGTTATATAATTCATTTCAATTCTAGAATCTATTTTTAATAACTTGTTTCTATCAATATTTCATATTTGTTAAAATATTATTTTCATAATTTGATTTAGTTCTTTAAGCATAGTTTCTTTTACTGATTTGAGCATAGTTATAAAAGCTGATTTGAATTCTTTAAAAACTTAAATTTAAAGGATTGACAGATTGCATTCTCACCTAAAGCTTAGTATCTTCTTTCAAAGTAATTTATATTTAATTTACATTGTTGATAGCTTATATTTCCTTTATTTTGTTGTAACAAAATATTTTGTTGTTAGCTGCTAACCAGGTGTCACCCTCAGATCCTGTAGCCTCTCTCAGGATCTTTTTGTGTGCACATTTCTAAATCTGATGCCAGTAGGAGAATTTTCCTAGGTTCAATCTCTCTCTCGCTTCACATCTCACATGACTTCCTTACCTCTAGATCCAAATGTAAAGGCGTTATGTGATTAGGTCGGGCACATCTGGGTAGTCTCTCTCTCTCTTAAAGTCAACAGTGATTCACCATAGAAGTAAGAGTCGTCACATTCTCAGTCCTGCGGATTATGTGGTATGTGTACACCAGGGAGTGGGGATGTTGAGGCATTCTTAGAAATCTGCTAGTCAGTAGTATTTTCATGAAACTGGGATTAATGTTATATTTTGAAATTCAAAACCTAAATTTTAGAACTAAAAGGGAAAGTAACCAAAGTTAAGAACTCTATGAACAATTTGTTAATAGCTTAGTCACACTTCCAAGGAAAATTAATAAACCTGATATAAATCAGAAGAAAGCATCTACAATAAATAAAGCATCTAAAATAAATAAATCAAGGAAGGACAAAAATATATGAAATACAGAAGTTAAGAAAAACAAATGGGGCTACATGGATACATTCTATAAGGCTAAAGTCAGGGCTTTCGGTGTGGCTGACACCAGGACAGTGCTCACCGTACCCAATAGGGTAAGTTTTTATCCTTCACTCCCTTTTCATCCTCCCCTCTTCTTAATTTCCAATGTCATTTATGTCTTTTGTGCCCATGTGAACCCTTTGTTATCTCCCACTTATTAGTGAGAACATGTAGTGTTGTTTTGTTTTTTTTTTTTCCATTCCTGAGATACTTCACTTAAGATACTGGTCTCTAGTTCCATCCAAGTTACTGTGAAAGACATTGTTTCATTCCTTTTTATGGCTAAGTAGTATTCCATGGTGTTAATATACTATATTTTCTTTATCCACTCATGTATTTTGTTTCTAATTTTTAATTATTACTGGTACATAACAGTTGTATATCTTTATAGGGTACATGTGATATTTTGATACAGGCATACAATGTGAATTAATCAAATCAGGGTAATTGGGGTGGCCATAATCTCAGGCATTTAACATTTCTTTGTGGAATTGGAATATCCATTCATGTATTCATGGGCACTTAGGTTGATTTCATATCTTTGCAGTTGTGAATTGTGCTGTGATAAACATTAGAATGCAAATGTCTTTTGATAAAATTATTTCTTTTCTTTTGGGTAGATACTCAGTGGTGGGGTTACTCGATCAAATGGTAGGTCCAGACTTTTAGCTCTTTGAGGAATCCTCATACTGTTTTCCATAGAAGTTGTACTAATTTGAAGTCCCATCAGCAGTGTATAAGTGTACCTTTTTGTCTGCATCCATGCCAGCATCTATTGTTTCTTGTCTTTTTAATAATGGCCGCTCTGACAGAGGTAAGATGGTATCTCACTGTGGTTTTATTTTGCATTTCCCTGATAATTAGTGATATCGAACATTTTTTAATATGTCTGTTGACCATTTGTCTGTCTTCTTTTGAAAATATTCTGTTCATGTCTTTTGCCTACTTTTTGATGGGATTGTTATTTTCATAAATTTAAATTAACACTGACATAATAATCATTATTATAACAATAATAATAATATTGCTATGTAAAATAAATATATAATTTTAGGTAGGGGTAATTATATAAAGTTAAATATTTTAAGAATTTTACATTATCTGAGAAGAGGAACAAAGTTTCCAACAACTTTGGGATGTTGTAAAGCTTTATCAAGATATTATATTTTAATTCCTAAAACAGTCAGATTAAAAGTAAAAATAAACTAAGAGTATAATTTCAAATTTTTATCTAATAAAGATAATTCATTCACAAAATGATAACAAACAGAAATAATAAATTACCAGAGAAGATATCAGGCATATAGAAAGTACAGGGTACAATCATATATTTAAATCCAAATTAATAGTATTACATTTAACATAAATTGACTAAATTCTGGAATTAAAATGGAAAGGTTTTGAGATTGGATTTAAAAACCACAGTAGGTTGCTTAAAAAAGGTATCTAAATATAGATTTATATGTAGGTTAAAAATATAAAAATAAAAAAGGATATACTATATAAATAAACACAACCGGTAAAACTATATCTATCCTAGAGCAAGGAGATTTTAAGGCAAAAAGCTTTAGTGTAGATAAAGAAATTCACCTCATATATATCATATATTTCAGCTTATCAAGAGACATAACAATTCTAAACATGCACATCCTTACTAACATTGAACCAAAATGGATAAGAAAATTTGAAAAATTCTTCAAGAATTTATTGAAAATGGGATTCCTTGGAGGACGATAATGAGAAATATATTTACAGAGAAGTAGTTTCTTTAGGAGATTAGTTGAAGAGATGCGGAAGAAGTGAAGAGATGAGACAAGGCAGGAAAGAATTCAACAAAATTTCTTCAGGTTTTTACTTTGGGTTTCCAAAGCTTTGTACCCCTGTGGAATTCAAAAATACAGTTTAGCTCACAATTATTCCACCTGAAAGGTAAGAAAGTAGGATATTTATATTCTATCATTGGTTAAAGTCTCCTTCTAGGGGCTTTACATATGCTGGCCCTTACAACCTGCTTGTCATGCAAACCAGGAAAAACTCAGGTCACAGAGTGGCCAGTGTTCACTGTAGAATGCATTGCCATCATTGTCATAAGCAGACGTGCACTGTGGTAAGGGAACTGGAGGGGGCAACATCATGCACAGTTACAGTCAGCAATTTTGAACAAAACACTCTCAGTAAGTAATAAAACAGGTAGATGAAAAATAACCTGTAAGGAATCAGGAGTAAAATGGGACATAATGACTTTTTTCATAGACATTAAAAGATCATGGGTGGCTATTATGAACAACATCACGCAAATAAATTTTTATATCTAGATGAAATGGATAAGAAATACAAAAAGAGCATGAATACTTCTCATTTCTACTAAAAATAATATTTAAAACTTTCCTTACATTTTCGGTTCTGGAAGATATTAGCAGTACATTGTTACCAAATATTTAAGGAAAAAATGATACTTCCTAACTCATTTTGTAAGACCAGCAAGACCTTGATACCAGTACCTGAACAAGGATATGTTAAAAGGGTCAAATTACAAACTTATCTCACTCCTGTACTCATGTAAAAAAATTCTAAAGATAACAACAACAATATGAATGCTGCAATAAGGGTAATTTAATATTACCAAGATAAGTTTTAAACAAAAATGCTTTCTCATTCAATATCAATTAATGTAATGCATTATATATTAATACAATAGAGGAAAAATCAAATGATGTGCTTCATGCAGAAATTATTGCTAAAATATAATATACATTCATTTAAAAAATAGCAAATGAGATAGCAGAAAGCTATTCTAATCTTTTATCTACAGAAAACATTTATTATTGGTGAAACGTTGAAACTTTTCCTGTTGAATTGAGAAGATAACAAAGAGGCTAATTCTGAGTATTCCTATTTGGTGTTGGACAAGAGGTTCTAGGCAGTACATTAAATCAAGAAAAAAGCAGTAACAGAAGAATTGGAAAGAAGCAAAAAGGCTTGTATCCTTAGACGATATGATAATGTACAAAGAGAATCTAAATAATTTTATAAACAAATTATTAGTATTAAGAAGATATTTTAATGAGGTTTTCTTAAAAAATATAAAAACAAGGAACATTACTTTACAATCAAACTTCTATGAAACAGAAAAGAAAATACATTGCCTGTGCCCTAAAAGGCAAAAATTCTTACTCATCTATTATTTTAAAAAATTATTAATTTTGTTTAGAGAGGAAGTCTTGCTCTGTTGTGCAGGCTGGGGGGATGTGGTGTAGTCATAGCTCACTGCAGCCTCAAACTCTTGGGCTCAAGGGATCCTCCAGCCTCAGCCTCCTGAGTAGCTGGGGCTATGGGCGCATGCCACCATGCCCTGCTTACTCATCCATTCTAACCAGATGAAAACCCAGTTAACCCAAAGAGTGATCTCAAGGTAAGGGAATAAAATAAAAAGAGTAGAGAAAACAGAAGTAAAGAGTTAATCTCACAATAATTTAGAATAGCTAAAAATGACAGATATATAATTGAGAATTTATAATGCATTACTGTTTTTAATGAAACTAAGAATATATATTAAAAGTGAAAATTAATAATAATGTATATCAAGGAAAAATCATAAGCTTTGTAGGGAGAAAGTTGGGAAATACAGATTTTCAAAAAATCATAACTATAGGGTCAAGGAGGTGTAGGCAATGATGTTGTTTGATAGGAAGCGTGTATATTATGTAACGTAGATATATCAGTAGAGAAATATCAATCTGCATGTTAAAGGAAGATGACAAACAACAGCTGAATTGAGAAGCATAGTAGAGCTGCCAAACTTCTAGACCAGGATCTACGTGAAAGGAAGAAATAAAGTCATGAACAACTTAGGAAATGTAAGAAAAAGGAAAAAAATAAATCAATGCTTAAGTGTAGAAGATTGCACAATTAAAATAATGGTGGCATAAGGCATATATATCACTTATAAAAATTAATATAAATGAATGAAATTATTTTATCATAAGACAAAGATTGTGAGGCTCAATTAAAAATAAATCCATGTATTTGTCCTCAAAAAAATGAGCCCAAATAAATGTTTAAAATAGTGGGATGGACTAAAATACATAACAAAAATGACTTTCCATCCACCCTTCCTAGTATAAACATAAAGATGTCAATATTGATACCAGATTCACAAAATTAAGGTCAAACATTAAATAATATGATAAGAAATATTATCAAATGGTATAAATCCTGACCTGTGAAAAATTCCAAATTCATAAACTAGAGAAGAAGGCCAAAGAAGTCAGCCAGCATGCATCAGAAAGGTTATAAAGGCGAAAACTTAAAAGAAGGTTAAGTCATAGGAGTAGATGCATTGATACTTTTATAATAGAAATCACCAAAATGCAGAGAAAAAATATGTGAGTGGATTAAATAAAATAATGGCTGTAAAAGCATGAAAAGTCAAAAAATCTCAGGGCAAATAGAATGCAGAAAGATAAATATGATAAGGGGAAACATTACATAAGTGAAAATTAAAGGTAATTGTGAAAAAGCCAAATAAACCAAAACAATCTATGATAAGAATGAAGTTGGTATAAATCTCTCTAATTTCTGATGCGCAACAATGTGCATGTTGTTAGCACTACTTTACTGTTCATTTAAATATAGTTAAGGCGATTTTTAAAAAGGCTCCTTAACTTAAGGCTCCTTAACTAAGACAAAAAACTAACATGTTTTTCTTTTTATTTATTAAGGAATAACACTTCAAAAATATTTTCAAGAGTGCAAAAATATTCCATAAGACCTCAGAAACTTAGAGCACGAAATGGCCTGAAGAAATACCTCCATCCAGTAAAAAAAACAAATTCAGTAAATGTCAAAATAGATGTTATATAAAGGTGACCAAAGAAATTAGTAAGTTTGCAAAATGGCAAAACCATAGAGAAATAATATGTTTATAACAATCCTAAAACTGTAGATGATAGCACAAGGTGAAAAATAAGTTAGATGAGGAACACTAAAATAGTTATCCTCTTAAGAAGAAGATATAGCTATTGCTATATTTAAAATTTGATAGAGAAAAAGCATATTAATTAGGGCTAATTAGTAGAATAGTGGTAATCACAGAAAGAATAAAAATAGAATTATAGCCAGCAAAAGAGAATTCTCTGATTCCACTGGAAAGCAGGGAAAGAAATTTTTTAAAAAGATAGGATTAGGGAGGAAAATTATCTAGTAATAGTGGTTCACAACACACACACACACATAAATGGAATGTGAAATACATAGGACAAGAAAAAAAATAGCAGGCTAAAAGCAAAAGAAAACAATGGTAACAAATTTAATATGAGGCAACATGGAGAGGGAAAAGTAATGTTATATACTTATAAAAGTAAAACCAGTTCAACAAGTTGTAGTCATAAACATATATTTTGCCCAAATTTATAGCTTTATTATACGTCAATGAACAACTGAAGAACTATGGGGAGAAACAGAAAAAAATCAAATGCCAAATGTGGCTACACAATTGGGGAAATATCTCTGTACTATATTATATATATCTAAGTTTGTTACATCAGAAGACAAAAATAAGTAAAAATAAAGATTTGAATAGTATGATTCACAATCTCTCAAGTGAAGCCTGATACATTCACGAAAAGGAAGCTTCAAATAATAAAAAGAAAAACATTATTTTCTCATTAAGATAAAGTATACTCAGGTTTATCTGTATAGTTAAAGTATATGCTTGCTGTCTCGGCATAATCATTAACAGTACTTACCTTTTGCCCACAATAAGTGTCCTGGGTTTGACAATATATTGTATGATAACCTTTCTTCAAGAATAATGCAATTATATTGTAAGGACCAAAAGAAAAAAAAAAATTTAAAACTTCATGCACCTGGAAACTGAAAAATAAAATCCCACAATGCTCACACACTTTCTTGGGTTAGACTAACAGCAGCAGTAGGAATTCCAAAATGCTTAGACTGAATAAAAATTAATACAAATAAACATCCTGTAAAAATTTGCGGGATAAAACTAAAGGAGCCTATGGAAAGAATTTTACAACTTAGGAAAAAAGAGGCTATTAATGAGCTAAGCATCTAACTCAAGGTATTGGGGATGGGAGAAACAATGAATTGAACACAAAGAAATGCAAGGGAATGAATGATGAAACAAGAGACAAATCAAACGGCAATAACATCAATAATAAGAACAGAACCAACAAAACAAATCTGGTTGTTTGAAAATATTAAGAAGAATAACACATCTCTAGCAAGAATGATCAAGAAAGAAAATGGGGCAAAATGATGCAAATAAACAAATACTGAATTCCAAAAAGGATGTATTTCTAGACACAACACATAGTTTAAGATAATAAAACATCAATCAATGTATACCTTTCTTTTTCTTTTTTTTTTTTCTTGGAAACAGAGTCTGATTTTGTTGCCAGAGCTAGAGTGAGTGCCGTGGCATCACCCTAGCTCACAGCAACCTCAAACTCCTGGGCTCAATGATCCAACTGCCTCAGCCTTCTGAGTAGCTGGATCTACAGGCACGCACCACTACACCCAGCTAACTTTTTGTTTCTATTTTTAGTTGACAGGCTAATTTTTTCTTTTTCTATTTTTAGTAGAGATAGGGTCTCGCTCTTGCTCAGGCTGGTCTCGAACTCCTGAGCTCAAGTGATATTCCCACCTCAGCCTCCTAGAGTGCTAGGATTACAGGCGTGAGCCATCATCCCCAGCTGATCAATATATATCAATACTAAAATTTATGAAATAATTATTTTTTGGAAATTATGAAATGCTGAAATTTTTACAAGAAAAAATCAAAGAAACATTTTCTAACAAAAACAAAGATCCATGTGGTATTTAGCTTTAGAAAATTAAAATATTTGTTTGATTCAAGTATGTTAAAAGTGTCTGCAAAAGTGAGATTGTAAATCTATTTCAAAACTGAAATCTGATTTTTGTTTCCTTTTTTATATTTTATCCTTATTATTGCTTTTTGTTGAATAAACAGCCAAAAGATTAACAGGCAAAACATTAAGTTCATAGAGCTATCACTATGAGTTAAATTAGTCTTAAATCACATTAATAAAAATAATAGTAGTTTCATCATATCACTATCTCCTATGAGATAAAATCTCCAATTTTATAAAATCTAAATTTTAAACAAAGTTTTGGATAATTAGTGGTACAGACATGGTTTTGTCATAAAGCAATTTTTCTGCTTTAGGGTCCTCCACATTCTCTTTAAAAGAAAAATCTGCTCTGCTACATATGTTTGGTAGTAGATAACCAAATCTCTTTACTTACTATAAAAACTTACTAATTTGTTTTTCTTAGTAGCCCATCAACAGATTTATAACAGAGTCTGAAAAATAAATCTTTTTGTTAAAAGACCATTGCTCTACATTTCTGATTTAAATGAAGCTAATTCCATTCATTAAAAACATCAAATAAGAGAAGATGCATAAATTCTTGATAAGTTAGCAAAAGTAGCCAATAGAAGGCATTTAAGAAACAGGATATTCTTGGGACACTTAATACTGTTTCCCTGACCCTCCTCTCTCCTGGATCTGATTATTTTCTAGAACTTTGTTTTGATCATTGTCTTGCTTCTCTCTCTCATCTTTCTCTCTTTCTCTTGCTGTGTGTATGTCTCTCTGTGTATATGTATTTAATAAATTTATATATAAATTATAACATAAAATGTATTTATATAAAATAATAATTTGCATAATTATACTATAAATTATATATGTATAATTTATATAGACATTTCTATTATATTAATATACATATTTAATAAATATAAATGAAATATAAATATATACTTATATTTTGATAAATATTTATCAGTATCGTTTGTATATAAAAATATTTATATTGTACATGTGTGTACATATGTAGGTATATACATGTATATCATTTTTCAATTTATAAGTAAAATCAATTATATTTAAATTTTTGTGATAATGAATCATGCTATATATTTATCTCTGACTTGTTCTTTGTCATTAATTCAAAATTGTATTAGTGAGATTTGCCCATGTTCATGTACAGAGAGGTAAATGCTTCTTTCCCTGCTGTGTACTGTATGCTAATATTCCATTGCTCTAGAAATGTAACACATTTTTCCATCTTAATGTTCACAGACATTTCAAATATTTCCAGTTTTTTTTCTTTTTGAATGATATCACCATGAATAATTTTTTACATGTGTTTTGGATTACACATAGAGATTTTTGTAAAGTACTGACTGAAACTGCTAGGTCATGGTATAATCACATCTTTAACTTTCTACAAAAGGCTAAATAGTTTCTTTTTCAAGTAGTAGTAAGAATTACATACTCATCATCTGTACATAATAAATTGCCCTATTCTCATCTTCATATTATCAAACACTTAAATTTTTGAAATCAACAAGTTTTAATACTGTTATGGCTTTCTCTGGTTATTAATAAGATTGAACATAATTTAATTAGTTTGTTATTTATGTTTTTGTACCTGTAATAGTCCTGTTCAAATATTTCTATTGCTTGTTTTTCTTTTTCTTATTAATTTTTGGAGGAAGTTTTTATATGTAGAGATCCTACTTGTTTGTCAGTGTAGCTATTAGGAATGTCTTTTTCCTGTTTGTGAGGTTTTTTTATTCATTTTCTTTAAGTGGTCTGTTGTTATTTTACTGTAGTTAAATTTATAATTTATTTTGACTTTTGCTTTTTATATGTTGCATACACAAGACCAGTAAATGTGTGTTTCTAAAATGTTTTAAAAAATCTTTATAAATTTTTCCTTTCATATTTAAGTTATTAATCTACCTGGAATTATTTTTATTGCATCTGTTAGATTGTATTATTTCTGAAATAAGGATAACTGATTTTTTCAGCTTATTATATTAAAAACCCATCCTTTAGTAACTGCCCTGAGATGCAAACTATTAAAAATTCAAGTTTGCATACATTCATGAAGCTCTCTTTCAGAGCTTTTTATTTTATTGCAGTGATCTTTTTTTAATCTTTCAAGTACAGCATTGTCTTAATTAACATAGCTAAATAATTCACATACTAAAAAAATATATCTTTAGTGCTATCCATATTCCAGACACTACAGCAGGGAGTAGTATTGCAAAAGGAGAAAACAATCCCAGACTTCATGAAGTGTATGGTTGAAAAGGAAGAAAAAATTTTGATATCTGCTAGAGCAAATCCCCCAACATTTTCTTTCTTGAGCAATATCTTAGCTCAATTTTGGTATTTTTATGATCTATATAAGTTTTAGAGTGAGCTTGCCAAATTTAAACAATAATATAGTTCACATTTTGACAGAATTGTGATTAGCAGCATTAACTTCATTGTGCTAAACCTCTATTCCATACGCACAGTACGTGTCTACATTTATCTGGGCCTTTTAAAATGTCTGTAATAGAGGTTTACATTAATGAATTTCTCAGCGAGGGATGTATTAATACATCTTAGATGGATATTTTGTGAGCTTTCTTCCAAGATACTTTACATTTTTTATTATAGTAAATTATATTTTTAAAGTGGCATTTTCTATTCTTGGCTCTGCATATACATGTAACTGATATTGAAGTTTGAAATTGTACCCAGAAAACTTACTAAACTCTATCATTTCTAGCAAGTCATCTACAGATATTTTTGTGGTTTCTATTATGAAAATAAAATCAATCGTGAGTAAGGAAATTTTGTTTCGTCTTTTCCGGTTAATGTATTTCCTCCTTTGCGGCTTCTGTCTCTCCATCCCCCTCTCACACTGTCCTCCTTCAGAGCAGAAGACATAAGCTCTAAGGCTGGTTCTCCGGCATGACTCAGTAATTTTTAAAGCAATACACTTTTTTGGTCCCTCTTGCTCTTATACAGAATGAAACAAACATTATCTCACTTACTGTATAACCTGGATGTTGTCAGTCATACGGACACATGGGAGTAGACACACACACAGTGAACACCACACAGTACTGAACACAAGTAGGACATACATTTTAAAAATCCACAATACATGATTTCCCTTGTCTACAATATCTGATGGCTCATATATGTTTAAGTAATTATATAAGGTAGTCAATCAAGCTACCCTTCTTCTGGTTACTTTACAAATTACAAACACCTTAAAGATTATTTTACCTTTTTATTAGATTTCAGTGTGTCCTTTTTATAACCAGCTGACCAATTCTGCCAATTCTGCAGTGTTTTTAAAGATATTTAACATTTTATATTTTCCAATTTTTGTTGCATATTTTAGCAGCACATTATATACTTGTAGTTTTTGTTTTAAAATGCTTGATTTTTAGAAGGAATATATGTATGATTCATATGTCAAATGATTATAATTCATCAGGGAGGCACATTGATATGATTGCTGCTCTATCGTTAGCACCTTTGTTAAGAACATAGTTCTTAATAAACAGTTCTACAGTGATTGAACAGAAAGTCTAGTTTCCTGTTTAGGTACTAATTTTTTCAATATTTCAAATCAAGAAAACTACTGAAGCAACTTGCCAGAAAAGACTTTCAATTTTTACACACCAGGAGACCATCTGAACAACAACAACAAAAAAATGTAAAAACCCCAATATAATAAAGAGGAAAAGAAGACATGTAATGGATTTTGAGAAAATACAAATCATTCCATTAACTATTCCCCAGTGTTTACTGATGGCTTTACAACTAGTGAAATGCTTTAGCTTAGGTGTCCTCCTGTGAAGAAAGACAGTGGTTTTTCAACCTGGGACCCTTGACAATGTCCTGGGGGGCATTTAGAAATATCTGAAGACATTTTTGGTTTTCACAACACTGATTTAAGGTATTTCCGGGCTTTGAAGTGCTTTGAGTCTCTTGACGTCTTCCCCTGCCTCCCATCCCTTCATTTGGAGAACAGTTAATATGTCAATCGCTGTGCTGGTTTCCAGAGACAGAAACAAAAGAAGTAGGCAGAACTATCCTTATAGCAAAGCGTTGTGGGGGAGACTGACTGTGCACAGATAATTCAATGAATTTTAAATCATTGTAAAATAATATTTATAGAAACATAGTATGTTAGGAAAAACGTTTTTTCAAGGTGTTTACAATAATGGGTAATACTATGTAGAACATATGAAATGCAAAATATTATAAGCTATAAAATAAAGCAAATTAAAATAAATAAGCATATATTTTTTGATGGAGGAGTAACAGTTAATGAATGCATATTCCGTCAAGTATTTTTATTATTGCTACTCTAGATTATTTTAATCTTATTAACAACTCTGAAAAGGGTGGTATTTATTGTGTGCCTTTTCACAGATAGGTGACCTAAGGCACAGAGTAGCGAAGATACCTGGCATAGTCACACTAGTAAGAGGTAGAGTTTGGATTTATTATGTAGTCCTGCTCCAGAGGTGGGACCTCAATTCCCACTCTACAACCCATGCAGCCTCTCAACAGCAAACACCATGCAGGAAGATCACTTTTTTCTGTGGGCCAGGAGAACCAGCTCAGAGGAAAGGAGCCAGACGGAGGACCCAGACCCAGATGTCTGCAGGAGCCAGGCAGAACATTTACACGAGTGGTAGATACTGTTCCAAGCTGGACAGAGCCTGCCTGAGGGGAAGCCATTGTCCCTCCCTAGCCCAGTGTTTGGCTCATAAACTGGTCCCAGTGATGACAGAGCTTGTAGTTTGTCCAGTTCAAATGGAAATGGGGGATTGTTTATGGAATCTCCTGATTTTTACAGTTGGTATACACAGAATATTAGCTGTTCATCAATATTTTTTTTGGTAAAACGTTCAGTAGGGCACATTGGCTACCCAGTTATGCCAGCAAACTCACTGTAGAACTATACTCTTTCTAGGTTGAACTGGCAAGCAGACACACTGAACGATGTCACCATACGTGAAGGAAGAAAGGAAACCAAAGGGAGAAAATATGACCCACAAATTGCCACTCTGTCTTAAAGGGGCCTCATAATGAAATGTCCGTAGCTGTCAGTGCTAGCACGTATTCTAACACTACAGGGTGCCACCCTTCACTCTGTAATCAATCTTCTCAAACCTATCCATCCCTAGAATTTCTGAGGTCATATTCTACTTCAGTCTAAGTTTTTTAGAAGGCCAGAGAGCACTCAGAAGTCTCCATTTCTAGAGTCAGTTGGCATGTTTCTTAGCGACAAATTCCAGAAAGGGAATGGGATTCTTTGTCAAAGTTAATTTCAACTCAATTTCATACATCTGTAGGGATTATTGCATCTTGTTAAGGAATTTTTTCTCAGCCCTTAGGTCATTAAAATATACTCCTAATATTTTATTTTAATTTTTTTTTCTATTCAGGTCTTCATATTTAGTTCTTTTATCAAGGATTTAAAAAAGAAAAAAACGGTAGAAAAAAAAGTAGAAGGTGGAAATCTCTTTTAAATTTTCCCCTGTGAATAGTAAAATAGTCTAGAATGGTTGGTTGACTAGCCTATTCTTTCTGTTTTCCCCAGGATTCTAAATGCCTATTCTGACACATACAATGTGCTATATGTGAAAGGACCTTCCTTGGGGCTCTCTATTATTTTCTATACCTCAATGTCACCTTGTCTTAATGAACACTGTTTGATATATAACTTCTTATGTCTTGTCCATTTTTAAATGACTACGCTAGAACACTGTTGATTTTTATATTGATCTTGTATCCTCCAACCTAACAAAGATGTTTTATTATTTTAAGCAATTAGATTCTAAATTATCCTGATAATTGTATGTAAACATATTTGTAGTCTGAATTGCTCTCAAATCGGTCATGAATTTTTGTTTGTTAATTTTTCTACAGTAAGTGCACAGTCTGGGACATTTGGGTGTATGTTTATACTGCTGAACCATCATCCCAGTTTAGGCAGAGAACATTCCCATCACTCCGGAAAGCTGCCATGTGCCTCTCCCCAGTTTACCCGCCCCTCCCACCCCCGGGACAGGCAACCACTGCTTTGCTTTCCATTCCCATAAGTTAGTTCTGCCTGTTGTAGGATTTCTTATAAATGGAATCAAACAATATGACCTGTTTACTCATCATATTTTCGAGGTTCATCTGTGTAGTTTGTATTAGTTGTTTTTTCCTTTTGCTCACTATTTCTCTAATGCATGGTTATATCACAGTATGTTTATGCACTCACCTGTTGATGGACATTTGGGTTATTATTATTACTATTATTATTATTATTTTTGGCTAAACAGAAAAAAACTACCCTAAATATTCTTGTACAAGTCTTTTTGTGGATCTATTGTAATTTATCTAGGGAATATATGTAAGAGTCCAATGTGTTTGCCATACTGTAGGAGAATATTTAACTTTATTAGTATTTGCAAATAGTTCCCCAGCGTGGTTGCAAAAACTTTCAAACTAGAAGTGTATGACAGTTCTCCTTTTTCCACATTTTCATAAACACTCTTACAATTAGTCTTTTAGATTACAGCCATTCTAGTGAGTGTGAACGGGGTTCTTTATAATTTGATACAAATCTCCCTGATGGTTAATGATATCAAGCCCTTTTCATACACTTAATGGTCACTCACATTTCTTCTACTATGAAATGTCTGTTCAATCTTAGTTCATTTTAAATATTGGACTGTTTTAAAAATCATGTATTTCCTTATTATTATATATATAGTATTAGCAAACATTCTTTGGTTATACAAATATATTGAAAATATTTTTCCATCTCTGGCTAGCTTTTCGATTTTCTTACTGTGTCTTTTGATGTAAAGATACTTTTGCTCTTGAAGAAGTACAATTTTTCACTAGTGTTGTTTGTGTCCTGTTTAAGGTACCTTTGTACACTCTAGGTCATGAATGTATACTTGTATGTTTAACCTAAAAGCTTTATAGTTGTAGCTTTGATATTTAGGTATATGATCCTTTCTGAACTGATTTTTGTGTAGAGTAAGGAGTAGGGGTAAAGATTAATCTTTTGTCACACAAATATGCAATTGTTCCAGCATCATTTGCTGATATTCTTCTCTTTCACTGGTCACATTTATAGACAATCAGTGATATCTATGTGATCTGTTTCTGGATTCTTCAATTTGTTCCAATGACCTATTTGTTTCTGTATCAGTAACATGATTGATTAGTGAAATCTGTAGCTAGTCTTTATATCAGATATTAGTTTTCCAGCTTCTTTTTTTCTTTTGAAATTGTTTTGACAATCTAGGTCTCTTGCATTTCCATATATATTTTAGAATCTGGTCAATTTCTAAGGAAGAACATTCTGCTCATATTTTTAATCAAGATTGTGTTAACTTTACAGACCAATTTGGAAAGAATAAACAGATTAAAAATGACTCCCTCCATTTACGACCAGGACATGTTCTCTATTTACTTAGGTTTCCTTTAATAGCTATCTAGAAGTGTTGTTGTTTTCAGTGGAGAGCCCATACGCATTAGATTTATTCCTCAGTTTTTCCAGTTTTTGATTCTATTATAAATGATATTAACTTTATTAACTAATTACTTGTTGCTGAAATATAGAAAAACATATAATTTTTATAATGTGATTCACTAAATTTATGTATTAATCTTAGTTGCTCTTATTTTTAGATTTTTTATACTTTTTATATATGCAAACATGTCCTAAAATAAGGAAGTTTTTATTACTTAATTTCCAATGTTTACATTCTTTATTTCCTTTTTCTTTATTTTTTTTATTTTTTTGAGACAGAGTCTCGCTTTGTTGCCCGGGCTAGAGTGAGTGCCGTGGCGTCAGCCTAGCTCACAGCAACCTCAAACTCCTGGGCTTAAGTGATCCTACTGCCTCAGCCTCCCGAGTAGCTGGGACTACAGGCATGTGCCACCATGCCTGGCTAATTTTTTATACATATATTTTAGTTGGCCAGATAATTTCTTTCTAGTTTTAGTAGAGACAGGGTCTCACTCAGGCTGGTCTCGAACTCCTGACCTCGAGTAATCCACCCGCCTCAGCCTCCCAGAGTGCTAGGATTATAGGCATGAGCCACTGCACCCGGCCTTATTTCCTTTTTCTTGTCTTATTGAAATGGGTAAGACTTCAATCTGAAAAAATGTCATGAGTGAACAAAAATTGCCTTGTCCCTGGCCATATAGAGAAAAAATCATTAAGTCTTTTACCATTAGGTTTTATATTAGCTATGAGTGTTTTATAAGGTTTTTTAAAATTTTATTTTAATTCAGTTGAGGAAATTTGCTTCTATTCCTTTTTGCTAAGAGATATTTTTTAATAAGAAATATGTACTGAATCAGTTGGGTACATTTTATGTATCTATTGAAATGACTGCATGATTTTTCTTCTTTACTTATTAATGAAATAAATTAATTTGTTTGATTTTAGAATTTAGACTCACCTTGTTTACCTGGAAAGCCCTACTTGGCCATTTTGAATTGATTCCTTCTGTATATAGCTAGAATTGGTTTGTTGAGTATTTCTTCATTTTATGTTCCTTTCTTGTAATATTCTTGCCAATTTTGGGTATCAGTGTTATTGTCACTAAAGCAAATTCGATTGCTTTTTCTCTTCCTATATATTTTTAATAAATGTGCTAAATATTGATATTATTGCTTCTTTCAGTGTTTGACAGAAATAACTAGTGAAGCCATCTGGATCTAGAGTTTTCTTTGTGTGAAGTTTTAATTACTAGCTAAGTTTATTTATAGAGAATTATAAATATTTTCTTGTTTGTTTTTGTAAATTGTGCTTTTTAATGACTGTGTCTGTTTTTTCTAAGTTTTCAGCTTTATTTCCATCAAGTTGTTAATAATAATCCCTTATTGCCTTTTAATGTGCATAGAGTCTGTAATGTTATTAGTTCTTTCATTCCTGTTATTAGCAATTTGCTCTCTCTCCCCCTCCTTTCTCTCTGTGTTTCTCTCATCATTTTTTAGTCTTATATCGGTTTATCAGTCTCATTAGGGATTTATTAATCTTTGCTTAATGAACCATTTTTGGTATCATTGACATATTCTAAGTTTTGTTTTTTTATTACATTGATTTCTGTTCTTATTTTCATTCTTTCATCCATTCCCCTTATTTGGGATTAATTTGCTCTTCCTTTTCTAACTTCTAAAATTGGAAGCTTAAGTCATTGATATTAAACCCAGACATGCCTTCAGGAGAAAAAGCAGATCAACATAGATTGTTAAGTAAGTGGCATTCCTGCCTTTCAAAGGCAGACACCCTCCCATTTCCACCTGCTTTGTGCTCTGCAACACATTCAAGCAGTTGTTTATGTCTTGTACTACGCTTATAATTGCTACCAGTATGCAATTTCATCTTGTATGGGTTACTGTGAAATTACCCAGGTTATAGTTTACGAATTTTTACAACCTGGTAAACATAGCTAACCTATAATTTTAGTTGAGCATGTTACACACCTTTTATGTAAAATTATGCTGCTTCATAAAATTAATGTGGAATTTTACTTTCTCCCACCCCAGGTGACTGAAATAGTTAACTTACTAAAACAGGGATTGTTTTTCAGGAACATTTATGAAATATACTCTAAAAACATTTTTGACTGCTGCTGGGCAAATTAGCTTATAAGTCAATATTTTTGGCAATGAATTATCACCATCTACAACTGAAGACATGAACATTGATGTCTAAATTCCACAAAAGTCTCAGTATTCAGATGTTGAGAAAAACCCCATCAACAGAGTTCTAAATTGTAAGTAGGATTACACTTAAGTAGTTTAAATAATATATTAGTGTTTAATTAATAAATATAAATGAGGGTCTATGAGAAGGTATTTCTTATGTTTTCTGAGTCTTGTGCAGTTTCGATGTTGGGTATCCCACAAGTAATTAATCTCTGACCTTCATAAGTCAGTTAAATTTCCTAGAGCACAATTGAAACTAAATTCAGTTCCAGTGCAACCGTTAGCCTTTGCTGGTTACAAAAGAAAAGAAAGTATTACTGCATGCTATCTACAAATAGTTACAGAACTTAGCTAAAGAATATAATGGACTGTTCATTATATCAAGGTTCAAAGGAGATTTTATTTGGCATTATTTTCAATACTTTGATTATGATATATCAAGAACACTTGGCAATTTCCTCACCAGGCAGGGTATTAACATAATGAAGGGCAAAGGTGGGATGCAATAGGAACAAACAAAGAAATCCTACTTTTCTGGGGTGCTCCCTATAGAGACACCTAAAAATCATTCATGGACTTCCTCATATCTTTTTGTTTTTCCCTAGCATGTGGTTTTCCAGAAATTAAACAGCTAACTGGGTTGGATCCCATATAGTCTGTGTGCCTGTAGCAGAATCCATAATATTATAAAAGTTTTAAAATTTTAAATGGAAATTGAAACAGTACCCATAGAAGTTATCTTTCATAATAAATAACCATACATTGAGGTAAGATGATCAAAATGCACAAAAGATTGGAAAACCATCGATGGTACAGATGGGATGGATGAATATGTATCCATCCCATCTGACTAAACGTACTGGATACCACATTTCCACACACTGAAGATATATAAAGATTAATGTACCTGGAGGTATATCGGGTCCATTAATTTCCACCTAGAAGGTTTGTGAGGCATACCAATTGCTGTCTGCTTAACACAATGAAACCCAGGCCAATAAAGATGTTTTTCTGAAAGTACTTTGCTTCATACCCACCTGAACAGGCATTGTCAATTTCTCTCTCATTCTCTTCTGCCTCTCATAGTGATCCTGGTAGAATTTGAACTTCAAGAATGATAATTACATTTACCAGCTTTTCAATATATGTCTACACCTTGGACCCCTTGTTTCATGAAGCTTTTCCAATGATTCATGATTATAATAACTGTGTACATAATGCAAATTATTGGAGCTGCTCTAGTTGTATTAAATTTTCAAATAATTGATAATTTGAATTTATTTTCATGATGATAACATTTGATGATGTAGTTACACATTACATAATTTAACAAAGACTATTTAAAAAGCCTTACATAGACCTTGAAAAGTATCAGTAAAATTAAGTAAAGAGTGTATAAACAATCAATTCATTCACAAACAAGAATTAATTGAGCCTGAGGCCACGCTCTGTGCTGTTTCCTCAAACCTACCTTCATACTTGCTGGAATTTCCTTTCCTACTTTCATTCCCCGCACTCAATTTGACAACATTCTGTTCATGTTCCATCTTCAAACTCCAGCACGGACATCGCCTCCTCCACTTCTTTTCTCTTCTATGCATATTTTATAACAAAAGATACTTTTTCCACTATTCTTTATGATTTCCTGTCTTTCTTATCACTAACTCTTGAGGAAAAGAAGCCCTATTTTTGGTATCTCCAATGACAAAACCAGGACCACTGAATGCTAGACATTTTTACATGAGTCTTGAATAATTACTGTTATTCACTATTTCCTGTGAGCATTCTAAATTCAGGTATCTTGAAATGTCTAATGTCTTTGGAAGAAAGCAAATGATTTCAATAATATCCCTTAGAGAAATATGTTTGTTCACTATTAATAGTACAGGTAAACTGAAATGAGATTTCCTAAAGGTTTATTATAAACAGGCCCATTATGACAGAGAACTAATTGTACTTTATTCTCCGTCTAATATTAAAATAGTGTCATGTCACAAAATCTCCCAATCTTAAACCATTCAAGTATAATTGTAGCTGAACTTAATTGAACCGTTTCATTAGGCAAGGCAAATCTATGGCATTTGCTATTTAGTGCTTGGAGGATATATGAGAAAGTGACACACAGGGTGTAATTATTTTATTAACAATACTATTTTCTCTTTAACAACTGTACCTTGCTCTTTTCTCCTCACTTATCACCAACTCTCCTAAGACAATATATAATTTAACCTCTTAATGGACATTCTGAAGGTGAGTGAAGAAGCAGAGATTGGATTCTAATTTTTTTCAAGTCAGACTATTAGACTGTTATATAGGAAACTACTCACCATAATGTCAAAGACTGGAGCTCCATGTTAACCAAGAGAAGACAAAACTCAGTTCTTCGTGGTCACTGCATGGGACAGATGTAGTATATAATCAAACTGAAAGAAACACATAGGACTTTGGAAGTTGCACAATCTTCCCCACTCACTCCTGGCACATCCCTGGTCCCTCTCTGGATACTCCATCTTCTCTTACTTTTGGCTACAGGAGTATACCTTCTCTTTCTCACCCAGCTAATGCCTATGCCACACAATCATAGCTGTCTTGCTATGGAACATCAATTTGGAACTACTAAACATAATAGTAGCTTTTTATATATTACTGTGAAGAAGACATTATGAACCCCATGCTACATAAACTGATGGAGGTTAATTATCTTACCTGATGTCAATTAGCTAGTGTTAGACCCATTCTTTTACATTAAGTTTCCTGCTTTTTCCACAAGAATAGTTTCTCTCTGTTTTGAGCTCATAAAGAATAAGAAAGAAAATGATTGGATAAGCTAGAGTATTTGCATCTGAAATTATGGGCCTATGGGAAATCACGGGTATCTCTCAGAAAGCAGCTTTTACAGCTGGGAAGAGACATTTTATAGGTAAGTACAGAATAGCTTTACACCAAAAATTATACTTTGTGTTCATCAAGCTACTTTACCCACTCAGGCAGCCATAAGGCTAAATACTTATAGTTGAGTCCACAGTCCTACATCAGCCCTTGAATTTCATCTTTTCTGGGTCTGCAACACCCATCTGGCTCCAATCCTAAGCTTATAAAGTTCACATCAATTTATCTCTTCCTATTGGCATCACTTTTTTATTTTGACCTCAGTATTACATAGCACGTCCTCTACCCAACATACCTGTGACCAGGATCTGCATAACCCCCTCTACCTATCCTGATTCTGGCTGCCAAGTACTTCCCTGTGAAAGATTTTCCCTGGGGAGAGGAGTTGGCTATAGTAGTGAGTCATTTATTGTCTCCTTTTCTATAAGAGCAATTTTGAAGCTCTGGAGAACATCTTCCACACATTCTGTTTATGTAAGAGAGTTAGAAATGTTTTGCAAAAGTGACATGCACAGCCATAATAATCAACTGGGTGCAGGAGTGGGAGCCACAGACCAATAGCTACATGCTTATTAATGAGCCTCTTCTGCATACTGCATGCACTCTTTTCCTTTTATAAGGACGAGAAACTGATATCCAAAAATATGGAATTCACTCCTAGGATCCTTGTCATAAACAGCCTCCTAAGATGTAATCCTAGAAATGAAAATCCCCTTAAAATACAATTCATTAAGCTCAACACTCACACTTGCTAGAGGAGAGGCTCTCCCAAAGTAGGTGGCATGCAGCTGAGCTGCTGCTGCTGAGCAGCACTCATGGAAGATCTTCCCCCAGAATGGCGGGCAGTGTTAGTTTGACTTTGTTTCTATTCTGCTGCTTAATGACCTTGGAAATCAAGGAAAACTTTCTGGGGAATTGGCAGCTACAGAAAAAAGATCAACGCTTGTCATTAAAAAAAAAAAAAAGGAGAAGAATTTATTTCAACCATCTCCTGTTTGATTTCTGTCCTTCGATCTGGCTGTTACACCCACATTTTTCAAAGGTCAGAGAGTTTAGCCGCATTTTATCTTCAGTAGGTGGGAGGCATCACTTTTAAAAGGTACCATTTTCAGAACAGGAACAAAACAGTTCTAGAGAGGATGATTACAAAGTCAAACCTCAAACGTTTGATTTACTTGCTAAAGAACAGAGAGATAATAGTTGTGGAACAGAACAAAAACAATCGTGCATTGAGAATGGCATGATTTTTTAAGTGCCTAATAATTATCATATGTTTGAGACTTAGTAGAAGTCAGCATGCAATCCAGCTGATTTATGTGTTCCTTTCCTACAGGGATGTTTTTCCACTATCTATGCTGGGAGTAGTTCTTTAACAACTCATTCTTATTTATGCTTACATTTTTTCTTCTTTTTCCTAGAGAAAATAAAGAATTTGTTGGGCTTAAGATTAGCAAACAGATAAAAATTATTTAGTCATTTAAGAAAAAAATCTTTGGTAATTCATGTAATTTGTGAATAAGATTCTTGAATAATAAGAAGAAATTCAATGCCCCCAAATCAATATCTTGCTGTCTTAATTCTGAACCATTTGCAAGTGTTTCCATAGAGCAAAGGTACACATAAAATAATTGGAAAAGAGAGGTAAATGGGGACAACTGTTCTATGATCATAAAACAATTATATGGCTATTTACTCAAGTACCCTGAAGAAGTAGACCTTATCATTATGTTTTCCAATTTTGAAGTCTATTAAATATCCATTCATTATTCATCAAATACCTATTGTATTCCAAAACTGTGTCGCTCACTCATTATCCTACTATCCAGGACTACAGTATAACAACTAATATCTATTTGATTCTTATGTGTCAGGCACCTTGCAAAATTCATATGTGAATCAATTAGTTAGTACTAAAATCTTATTAAGTAGGTTCTATTACTGTCTCTATTTATACTGGGGGAAAGTGAGGACCATAGAAGTTTAGAATATTGTTCAAGATCACCCCACTAGTGTGGAGCTGAGTAGTTGAAGCTCACCACAAGTTTATTTTGTTTGCTTCTGTATCCCACATATAATCTTCATTATCATCATCCCCATTAAAAAAAAAAAAGTCTTTCTCCAAAGAGTTCATGGCTAATCTAGAAAATGTGATTTCTTAGGATAATAGTACTTATTTCTAAAGGACGAGGGCAATTTAGAGTTTCACTGATGATTTGCATTTGTGTTATATAAAAAACACTCTGGGAAAAGCATGCAGAAGAATAGAAGAAAAGAGGCTGCACTTTAAAAGGTCAGGCGCTGGCATTATCTAAGAAGAGCAGGAGAAAGATGATAAAGCCTGAACCAGCTTAGCGGCAGCAAAACGGAAGTAATGGGCTGCATTTGTGAGATCTTTAGAGAAAAATTCTCAAGAAAAGTTAACTGAATGAATTTGAGAATAAGGAAGAGACAAAAATCAATAAAGGAGCAATCACTGTAAATAAGGCATTTATTTCAAATCATTTTCCCAATATTGGAACTAGAGCTCCAGCAGTATATTCATCAAAAATTCTAATATGAGATTAAAATATGTAGGACAGAAAACAAATTTTAGGTGAAATTGAGCAATTATCATAACTGTTCTGAATGTCCTTAAGAAAAAGACTTTGATATTTACCTTATATGTTGTTATAAGAACTAAATGACATAACGTTTTAAAGCATCCAGCAGACAATTTGGCACAGAAAATGATTTTGCTGTTAGTTTCTTTTCCTTCCACAATTATGTCCAAAATTAGTCCATATCTAAGAGTGGTGATTTTAATAGATTGGAGTTTCCGTTTTTTTTTTATTCAAGAAATGTATTTTAAGTATTAGATACTGTTCCAGTCTTGCAAATATAAAAATGAGTGAGATTCAATCCCTTTCCTTAGCTCATGTAAAGCAGGAAGAGTTTAGCGTGGCAGTCCACAAAACTGCTGTTTACTGAACTCTGTTGGGCACTCTGTTGGGTGACTCATGTTATTCGGTTCTGAGTCTTCTTAATTATCGATAGAGAGAAACTGACTATTATCATTGTGTTATTTATTTTCTGTCTTGTAGCTCTTGGTCTCTCTTTACCTCTTTTGCTGTCTTCCTTATGGTTCAATGATTTTTTTTGTAATGACATCCTTTGATTCCTTTCTCATTTTCTTTTGTATGTTTTTGTCAGAAGTAAAACAAAAATTTGAAAAGCAGCAAGTGAAAAGTGACTTGTCATGTTCAAGGGAACCTCCATCAGGTTATCAGGAAATTTCTCAGCAGAAATCTTCTGTAGATCTGTTTTTTGTGGATACCGTGGAACATACAAACAATATCTTATATGGAAAACAATCTATCAATATTAAGATGATACAACTTAATTTCAATCACATAAAAACTCTACACTTTTACTTCTCCTCCACACATACTTTATGTTACTGATGTCACAAATTATATCTTTTAATGTTGTGTATCCATTAACATAATTTCATATAGTTATTTTTATATTTTTGTCATTTAACTTCTAAATCAGAATTAAAATTTCTTTATATACCAACATTACAGTATTCTGTATTTTTCTACATATTAACTTTTAACAGTAAAGTTTATACTTTCATATGGTTTTATATTTCTGTTTAGTGTCTTTTCATTCCAAAGAAAGAAGTTTCTTTAGCATTTCTTGTATTTTTTTTCTTTCAAAATTTTGAATATATTATCTAACTGCCTTTGGCCTGCAAGATTACTGCTGAGAAATTCACTGATAACCTGATGAAAGTTCCCTTGAACGTGCAAAGTCAGTTTTTACTTACTGCTTTTAAATTTTTTTGTCTTTGACTTTGGCAATTTAATTAACATGCATCCTGTTGTGTAATTCTTTAGATTTATTTTATATGGGAAGGTTGATCTTCCTAAGTTTAAATGTCCCTTTCCTTCCCCAGATTTGGAAGTTTCCAGCCACTATTTCTTTAAGTGGTTTTCCCCTTTTCTCCTCTCTTCCCTACTGGGACCCTGATAATGCATATATTGGTCCTTGATGGTGTCCCTTAAGTCCCATAGGCTTTTTTCACTTTTCTTCTTTTTGTTCCTATGACTGGATAATCTTAAACAATTAAATTACCTCCCTTCAAGTTCACAAGCCATTTCTTCTTCTTGGTCAAGTCTGCTGTTTTACCCTTTGAGTGAATTTTTCATACATATTTGTTCTTTTTGCATTCTCAATCTCTCTTCTGAAATATTTCTTCTTAATATTCTTTTCCTGAAAATTAGTCCTGCCTTTATTTATTTATTTATCTTATGTTTTAAGCTCTGTCTTACTTCTCACTTTTTCTGGAAAGACATCTCTGGCCATTCCAGCCTGCATCTCTCTTTATCCTATTATGCCAACAGCACATGTTGTTTATTTAGTTATATATTTTAATATTTTTAACACACAAACACAATCCCACTTTGAATGATTTACTCTGAGTGTGTATGCGTGTGTGTGTTTATCAAGAAAGTCAGCTTTGAGAAGTATCAGCATTTGGCTCAGTGCAAGACTCATCCAGACTGGAACATACTGGGAGAACATGTATTAAGAGAATTCCAGTGAACAGACTCTGATGGAATTAGCACGTATTTGTCCCATTTAATTTGGGAATCGGCGACAACTGGCTGGGGTACAAATAAGATGTCTGTACACTTGAAGGTTCCTGAGGATGGCATGCTTTGCAGATCCAAATGAAGATAAATATATTAGTATGCTCACATTGGAATATTTTCACATTATATAATGATGCAGGTTCAGCTATTTTCTGAAATATAATTTGATTCCTATAAATTCCTTTCAGGATGGAGTACAAACTCCTAAGCATAGTCTGGCCTCTGCCCCTGTTTTGAATTCTTTTACAAACTCTTTCTTCTGGCCACACTGATGTATTTGCATAACCTTGAACTTGTTATGGTACTTAAATATCCATGTCTTTAGATATATTTTTTCACTGTATTTGTACTTTTTCCTTAAATACTGAGTGAATTTCATCATAAAGGACTACCTTTTATTTTTCTTATTGAGAACACAATACCATTATTTCAATCGGGAACTCAGAAATAAAATTTTATTTCTTTCTTTATCATTTAAAAACATAACTGTGTGCATCTTCCAAAATAGCAATGTGAGGAGCTCTGTATACCCACTCTCCAGCAAAACAAACCAGATTGGTCAAAATTTGAATAAAACAACCACTTACAGTCTCTGAAAATTGTTCTTAGTGCATACAGCAAATAAATAAAATTTTATTCAAGAAATGTATTGAATTTTGGTAAGAACAACAAGAATCTGTAGCATTTGAGCCACAGCATGCGTTTTCTCTCCTTCTTCCCCTTCCAGTTTATCTTGCCTGGAGCTCCACACCAGGCAGGCACAGACAAGCAGACAAGGCTCCCTGTCTCTTCATGTCTAATCAAAGCTTCCTGAGTCTCACTGTGACATGGGAGGGGAAAGACACCAGCATTTCTCATCCAGTCTAATTTAAGTTGAATACACTAACTTTCTGGTGAGTGTGGCCAATATTTCGCTGGCCTTTTTCCTCACCCAGTCTGTGCCCACAGAAGGGATCCTCTACTCCCGGCACAGCAGGATGAGAATGCAAGGCTCCAACTCCAGCCCCTCCTCCCAGCTAACTCAGGGGTCAGAGGTTCCCCATCAGGAGAAACAAAAAAGTTCAGAGGCTACAATCTACCATTTGCATAGATTAGTGGCTGAGAAAGTCTTTGAAATAAAGCCTTTTCAGAATAAACAAAAGCTGGGAGAACTCATTGCTAGGAGACCTGCTTTATAAGAAATACTAAAGGATATTCCATGGGTGGAAAACAAATAAACCCAGATAGAAATTTGAACCTACACAACACACACACACACACACACACACACACACACACACACACACACATAGACACACACTCTCACACTCACCCCCCCCAAACAAAGAACAAAACAAAGAGCACCACTAAAAATAATTGTGTAATTATAAGATAATTTTTAAATGCATATTCTTTTTCTGCTTTCTTAATGATTTAAATATCACTTGTATAACCCTCTCATATATGGACAAATTATTTTTGACAAGGGTATCAAGACCATTCAGAGGAGAAAGGCCAGTTTTCAATAAATGGTACTAGGAAAATTGGATATCTGCATACAAAGAAATGAAGTTAAACCCTTACCTTACACCACCCACAATATTAACTCAATGAAGCCATTCATGTATTGATGGGCACTTGGGTTATTTCCCATCTTTGCAATTGTGAATTGTGCTGCCATAAACTGCTGAAATTAAAAAATATATATAAATTAAAAAAATATACTCAAAATGGATCTAAGACCTGAATGTAAGAGCCAAAACTTTTAAATTCTTAGGAGAAGACATAGGAGGGAAAGCTTAATGAAATTGGACTTCGCAATTATTGCCTGGACATGACACCAAAAATACAAGCAACAAAAGTAACAGCACATAAATTGGACTACGTCAACACTAAAAATTTCTGTGTGTCAAAGTAAACAATCAAAAAAGAAAAAAGGCAACTTATAAAAAGGGAGGAAATATTTGTAAATCATATATATGATACGGAGTTACGATCTAGAATATTTAAATAATTCCTACAACACGATAATTTTGAAAAGAATACAATAAAAATGGGCAAAAAGCTTAAATAGACATTTCTCCAAGAATATATACAAATGGCAAACAAGCACACAAAAAGATGATCAACATCACTAATCATTAGAGAAATGCAGATCAAAACCATAAAGAAATTACTACCTCACATCCCTTAGGATGGGTATTATAAAAAAGAAAAAGAAGAAGAAAAACAAAAAAAAAACAGGTGTTGGTGAGGATGTAAAATAATTAGGACACTGGGATTTTGTTCATTGTTGGTGTGAATGTAAAATAGAAAAACAGTATGGAGATTCCTCAAAACATTCAAAATAAAATTACTATATGACTCAGCAGTTCCACTTTTGTGTGTGTGTGTGTGTGTGTGTGTGTGTGTACACATGCAAAATAATTGAAATCAGGGTCTCAAAGACATATTTGTAAACCCACAGTCACAGCAATGTTATCATAAGAGCCAAAAGTTAAAAGCAAACCAAGAGTCCATCAACAAATGAATGGATAAACAAAATGTTGTTTATCCACACACAAACACACATATATATGTATATACACAATGGGATATTATTCAGCCTTAAAAATTAAAAATTAAGGAAATTATGACATATTAATGACATATTAGTATACTGCAATATGGATGAACCTTGAGGACATTATGCTAAATGAAATAAGCCAGCCAAAAAATAAAATTATACATAATTCCCCTTTGATGGGGTATTTAGAGTAATCAAATTCATAAACATAGAAATAAATGGCGAGTTCCAGGGGTTTCAGGGAGAGGAAATGGCAAGTTATTCTTTAATTGATATAGAATTTCAGTTTTGCAAGATAAAAACAACTCTGGAGATCGGTTGCATGACGATGTGAATGTATGCAACACTGCCAAACTGTACACTTAAAAATGGTTGGGAAAGGAATGGCATTAACAAAATGGTAGAATAGGACCTTCCAGCGCTTGTCTCCTGGCAGAAACATAAATTTGAACAATTATGCATGCAAAAAAACCTTCACAAGAGCTAAAGAAACCAGATGATATATTACAGCACTTGTGTCTGGCATAGAAGTAAGAAAAGATTGCGTTGAAGAGGAAAGAATGGTAGTATCATATTACCCACATCACTACTCCCCTAACCTCAGGCAGCAGAGCATGCAGAGGGATACCCTCTCCATGGAGAAAGGAGAGTGAAGTGAGAACTGAACTTTGTCTGGGACCCCTGTTCTGGGTGTGCCCCAGTAAAACCCAATGTCAATCAAGCTCTCACAGCCTCAGACTCCAGGCTGGTAGCTTTGCACTGAGCCTTCTTGTCCACTCAAATGCCAGGTGGCATTAGTCACCAATTTGGCACCAGTGGACATAGCCTTCAAGATCAACTAAATGCCAAAGCAGGCCCTATAACCCCAGGCTTCATGGTAGCTGCACAGACCCAGTGTCTAGCTCTGGTCCAACACCAAGACAGCCCTCTAGCCTCAGGCATTAGGGCATTACTTGGGGCCCCAGCTTCCAGTACCACCCCAGCTCCAGGCTGGCCACTATGGCCTCAGGAACTAGGCCAGTGCCTATGGGCTTAAACTCTAGACCAAAGCTCTGGCTTTGTATGAACTCTGTGGACAGGAGACATCAGCGGGAAAGAGCTAAGACTCTAGGGGATCTCCGCAGGGACGCAGCAATTAAAGGGAAAGGGGCGAACTCCGCTAAGGCGAAAAGCCACGAAGGGTCGCAGAATTACAGATTTTTTTTATTTTTTATTTTTTATTATTATTTTTTCTTTTTCTTTTTCTTTTTTATTTTTATTTATTTTTTCATTATTATTATTATTTTTTTTTATTTTTATTTTTATTTTATTTTATTTTTCTTGTATTATCATTATTATTACTACTTTTTTTATTTTTTTTCTTCTTTCGTTCCTTTCTTTTTCTTTTCTCCTCTTCGGGGGCCCTCTAGCTGGGAAACTACTGTGGGCTCCACTGCTCGCCAGGCCCTCAGCCCTGGTGCCTGCTGGACTCCAGACATTATCCCCAAGCACCGGCGATCGGCGGGCGCACGGTTGCCATCTTGGGGTCCACAGCCTAGCTGCTGTAGAACCAAAGGGTGCCAGGTGGCTCCCCGGGGGGCTCCCTCCCCTGGTCTGTGAAGCCACGCCAAGAACTCTGGCTTTGTGTGAACTCTGTGGACAGGAGACATCAGCGGGAAACAGCTTAGTCTCTAGGGGATCCCTGCAGGCACGCGGCTCTCGAAGGGAGAGGGACGGAACAGCGCTAAGACGAAAGGCAGGAAAGGGTCACTGAACTACAGATTTTTTTTTCTTTTCTTCTTTTTTTCTCTTTCTTTTTTCTTTTTTCTTCTTTTCCTCTTTCTTTTTGGTGGCCCTCTAGCCGGGGAGCTACTGTATACTCCTGAGCTCGCCAGGTCCCCAGCTCTGGTGCCTGCCAGAGCCTGAACATTCATCCCTAGTGCCGATGATCTACAGGCAGGCAGTCGCCATTGTGGGGTCCAAGGCCTAGCTGCTGCGGAGCCATAGGGTGCCAGGCGGCTCCCCAGGCAGCTCCCTCCCCTGGTCCATGGACCCACTCCAGGTCCCCCGCCCATGTGTGAACACTGAGGGCTTCCCTAGACACAAAAGTGTGGAGCCTGGACCTTGAGGACATTGGGACAGGGTAGACCTTTGCACGTGGGACCTGCAGCAGCTGGTGCACTGAACGAGCGAGGGCACCGCCTCCTCCCTCAGCCAGTGTATTTCCTGCGAAAAGAGCTAGAAACCACACCTGTAGAGGAAGAACCAAAAGACAGGGGAAAAAAAAAAAAGGAGAGAGAGACTTTCTGCTTGTAAATCGTGTGAATCCTGCCTGCTAACTGAAAGTCTACAACACAGTGATTTAACTTGCCGAATCCATCTTAGGTCAAACAAATCCTCTGGGGCTGGACCCATCAGAAGCAGCCCCTCAACTGAGATAGAAAAAACTCTAAACAATACACAACAGTCTCCCCATCTGGACAAAGGAAACAATATACCTAGATTGTTTCACAGCCTAAGAACAGAGTACAAGGTGTACTGTTAGCCAGACTAAAGCTGTGAGAAAAGATCTAATGACAGATCCAGATGGGAAGGGCTCAGCGGAAAACTATGAGGAGCACAAAGAACCAAATGGAAATCTCGCCCCCAAAGAGAAATACCAGCTCTCTATCAACTGATACAAACCAGATTGAAAATACCAAGATGTTACTGGAAGAATTTCAGTTATGGATTATAAATAAGCTGAATAATATACAAGAAAAAATGGATAAACAACACAAAGAAACCACAAAAAAAATCCAGGATTTCGAAGAAAAATTCACTAAGGAAATTGAAATATTGAAGAAAAACTAAGCGGAACTCCTAGAAATGAAGAATTTATTCAGGGAGCTACAAAACACAGTGGAAAGTCTCAAGAGCAGGGTAGATCAAACAGAAGAAAGAATCTCAGAGATTGAAGATAACTCTTTCCAATTAAATAAGTCAGTCACAGAGATAGAGCAAAGAAATAATAAAAAAGATCAGAGTCTATAAGAAATGTGGGATTATGTGAAGAAGCCTAACGTGAAAGTTATCAGCATCCCTGAGGGTGAGGAAGATAATAAGCAAGGGCTGGATAAGCTATTTGAAGACATAACAGAGGAAAATTTCCCAGGCCTTGCTAAAACACTAGATATACAGGTTCAAGAAGCTCAAAGAACCCCTGTGAGATTCATAGAAAATAGGAAAACACCATGCCACGTAGTCATCAGACTGACCGAAATATCCACTAAAGAGGCCCTTCTTCAAGCTGTAAGGAGAAAGAAACAAGTAACATATAAAGGAAAGCCCATTAGAATTATGCCAGATTTCTCAACTGAAAGCTTATAAGCAAGAAGAAGTTGGGGCCCCATTCTCACTCTTCTGAAACACAATAATGCCCAGCCTAGAATCTTGTACCCAGCTAAGCTAAGTTTTCTATATGAAGGAGAAATAAAGACATTCTCAGATAAACAACAACTGAGTGAATTCACCAAGACAAGACCAGCCCTCCAAGAAGTACTCAAAAGAGAGTTACACACGGATCAACACAAGAGAGACACACGAATGTAAAACCACTCAAGAGCTAAAGATCAAATTCCAGCCACCACAATGGCTCAAGAGAGAAAACATAGCAATGAAGTTCTACTCAACAAGATGAACAGAAATCTGTCCCACTTATCAATTCTCTCACTAAATGTCAATGGCCTGAATTCCCCACTCAAGAGACATAGACTGGCCCAATAGATAAAAAAAACACAAACGTAGTATCTGCTGTCTTCAGGAAACTCACCTAACCTGCAAAGATGCATTTAGACTGAAAATAAAAGGATGGAAATCGATATTTCAAGCAAACGGTAGCCAAAAGAAAGCTGGTGTGGCAGTTTTAATTTCCAATAACTTAGTTTTTAAACCAACAAAAGTAAAATAAAGACAAAGATGGGTACTACATACTGGTGAAAGGCACAATTCAACAAGAAGACATAACCATACTTAATATATATGCACTCAACTTAGGCGCACCCAGATTCATAAAGCAAACCCTACTTGATCTGAACCAAACGATAGACAACAATACTGTAATAGCTGGAGACTTTAAAACCCCACTGACAGTACAGGTCAGATCCTCCAAATAGAAAATAAGCAAAGAAATAATGGACGTAAATAGAATGCTAGAACAAATGGGCCTGACTGACATCTACAGGACATTCTACCCGAAATCCACTGAATATACATTCTTCTCATCAGCTCACGGGACACTCCCTAAGATTGACCATATCCTAGGACATAAAGCATGTCTTAAAAAATTTAAAAAAAGTAAAAATCATACCATGCATCTTCTCAGATCACAGTGGAATAAAAGTAATAATGAACCCTAACAGAAACTCTCATTCCTACTCAAAGTCATGGAAGCTAAACAACCCTCTCCTGAATGATTATTTTATAAAGGAAGAAATCAAGTCAGAAATCAAAAGTTTCTTTGCATTAAATGACAAAGGAGACACAACTTGTCAAAATCTATGGGACACAGCTAAAGCAGTCCAGAGAGAAAAATTCATTTCCATAAATGCCTATATCAAAAAGACAGAAAACCTACAAATAGACAACTTAATGAATAGACTCAAAGAGCTGAAGAAAGAAGAACAGACTGACCCCAAACCCAGCAGAAGGCGAGAAATTAAGATCAAATCAGAATCAAAAGAAAAGGACAACAAAAATACCATAAGAGAAATTAATAAAACAAAAAGTTGGCTCTTTGAAAAGATAAACAAAATAGACACACCACTGGCTAGACTAACCACAAGCAGAAAAGAAAAATCCCTAATAACTTCCATCAGGAACATGAAAGGAGAAATCACAACCGATGCCACAGAGATGCATGATATCATCTATGAATTCTACAAAAATCTTTATGCACACAAATTGGAAAATGTGGAGGAAATGGACAATTTTTTAGAAACACATAGCCTTCCCAAGTTCAATCAGGAAGAAATAGAATTCCTGAATAGACCAATATCAAGAACTGAAATTGAAACAGCAATAAAAAACCTTCCCAAAAAGAAAAGCCCTAGTCCAAATGGGTTCACATCCGAATTTTACCACACATACAAAGATGAACTGGTGCCCATCCTACCTAAACTATTCTCCAATATTGAGAAGGATGGAATTCTCCCCAACACATTTTACCAAGCCAATATAACATTGATACCAAAATCAGGAAAGGATGCAACAAAAAAGGAAAACTACAGACCAATTTCTCTCATGAACATACATGCAAAAATTCTCAATAAAATCCTAGCAAATCGTATCCAAGTGCTGATTAAAAAAATAATTCATCACGACCAAGTAGGCTTCATCCCAGAGATGCAGGGGTGGTTCAACATACGAAAATCTATAAATGTGATCAACCACGTAAATAGAAGCAACAATAAAGACCATATGATCCTCTCAATAGATGCAGAAAAAGCATTTGACAAAATTCAACACCCTTTTATGATAAAAACACTTAACAAAATAGGCATAAATGGGACCTACCTAAAAATGATACAAGCCGTATATGACAAACCCACAGCCAACATCACACTGAATGGGGAAAAATTGAAAGCATTCCCACTCAGAACTGGAACCAGACAAGGCTGCCCACTGTCCCCATTACTTTTCAACATAGTATTAGAAGTCTTTGCGAGAGCTATCAGGCAAGAGAGCAGAATCAAGGGTGCCCAAATAGGGAAAGAAGAGATCAAACTCTCACTCTTCACTGATGATATGATGTTATATGTGGAAAACCCCAAGGACCCAACCAAGAGACTCCTGGAATTAATTAATGAATCCAGTAAAGTCTCAGGTTACAAAATCAATACACACAAATCAGAGGCATTCATATATGCCAATAACATTCAATCGGAGAACCAAATTAAGGACTCAATACCCTTCAAAATAGCAACAAAGAAAATAAAATATCTAGGAATATATTTAACTAAAGAGGTAAAGGACTTCTATAGAGAGAACTATGAAACTCTGAGGAAGGAAACTCCAGAACATGTAAATAGGTAGAAAACCATACCATGCTCATGGATTGGAAGAATCAACATTGTTAAAATGTCTATACTACCCAAAGTAATCTACAGATTCAATGCAATCCCTATTAAATTACCAACATCATTTTTCACAGATTTAGAAAAAATAATTATATACTTTGTATGGAATCAGAAAAGACCCCATATGGCAAAAGCAATTTTAAGCAATAAAAACAAGGTGGGAGGTATTAATTTGCCAGACTTCAAACTATACTACAAAGCTGTTGTTCTTAAAACTGCCTGGTATTGGCACAAGTGCAGGAACACAGACCAGTGGAACAGAATAGAAAATCCAAATAAAAAACCATCCTCATATAGCCATCTAATCTTTGACAAAATAGACAAAAACTTACTCTGGGGACAAGAATCCCTATTCAATAAATGGTGCTGGGAAAATTGGATAGCCACATGTAGAAGACTGAAACAGGACCCACAGATTTCACCTCTCACAAAAATCAAATCATGGTGGATAACAGATTTAAACCTTAAATGGGAAATGATTAGAATTCTAGAAGAAAATGTAGGAAAGACTCTTACAGACATTGGTCTAGGCAAAGAATTTATGAACAAGACCCCTAAGGCAATCACAGCAACAACAAAAATAAACGAATGGGACCTGGTTAAATTAAAAAGCTTCTGCACAGCCAAAGAAACAGTCACGAAAATAAACAGACAGCCTACAGAATGGGAAAAAATTTTTGCATACTACACATCAGATAAAAGACTGATAACAAGAATCTATTTAGAACTCAGGAAAATCAGCAAGAAAAAATCAAACAACCCTATCAAAAAGTGGGCAAATGACATGAATAGAAATTTTTCAAAAGAAGATATAAGAATGGCTATCAAACATGAAAAAATGCTCAACATCCCTAATTATCAGGGAAATGCAATTCAAAACCACAATGTGATATCACTTAACTCCGGTGAGAATTGCCTTTATCAAAAAGTCCCAAAACAACACATGTTGGCGTGGATGTGGAGAGACAGGAACACTCATACACTGCTGGTGGGACTGCCAACTAGTGCAACCCCTGTTGAAAGCAATATGGAGAGACCTTAAACAGATTCAAGTAGACCTACCATTCGATCCAGCAATCCCATTATTGGGCATCTACCCAAAGGAGCAAAAGTCATTCTATAACAAAGACACCTGTACCCGAATGTTTATAGCAGCACAATTCACAATTGCAAAGATGTGGAAACAACCCAAGTGCCCATCAATCCACGAATGGATTAGTAAACTGTGGTATATGTATACCATGGAGTATTACTCAGCTATAAGAAATAACGATGATACGACATCTCTTTGGTTCTCCTGGAGAGAGTTGGAACCCATTCTATTAAGTGAAGTATCCAAAGAATGGAAAACCAAGCATCACATGTACTCACCAGAAAATTGGTTTCCCTGATCATCACCTAAATGCACATCGGGGAAGGATACAAATTGGATATCAGACTGAGGTCGGGGTTGGGGGGAGGGGATGGGTGTGTGCCTACATGACGAGTGCGTTGCGCACCGTCTGGGGAATGGTTATGCTTGAAGGTGCTGATTCGGGGAGGTAGGGGGTGGGGCGAAGTGATGGAGGTATGACTACATGGTGAGTGCCAGGCGCACTGTCTGGAGGGACACGCTTGAGGCTCTGACTCAGGGGGATGGGTGGGACATGGACAATGTATATACCCTGAGGTTTTGTACCCCCATGATGAGCTGAAAAAAAAAAAGATGACACGAGATGTGTAGTCAACTAAAAGAAAAAAGGAAGTTGTAAATTCACCCATATCAATATTTGCATTAAAAGTGAATGCATTAAATAATCCAATTTAAAAGCAGATATTGTCAGACTGGATTAAAAAATACCAAACAAGTGCTGAATAAAGGATGCATGCTTTAAATACAAAGATACAAATAAGTTGAGGGTAAAAAGATGGAAAAAGATACATTAACCATAACGAAGCTTGAGTGAGCCAATATCAGACAAAATAAAACAAAAAAATGTTGATAGTAGTAAAGATTTTTTTACAATAAAAGTACCAATGTATTTGGAAGTTACAACAATTATAGACTTCTTATTCACCTAAAAATTGAGCCCCATCATAATGAAGCAAAGGCTGAGAAAATTGTCAGGAGAAATAGAAAATTTGACAATTAGAGTCAGAGTCATAAGTACCTCACTTTGAATAATGGCTACAACTAGGCAGATTACCAGGACCTAGAAGACTAGATTTTAATCAGTGCAACAAGACTCCTCAGTCTCCTGGTGGTTGGTAGAGATGCATATTCTTATCGGAATGCCCTTGTGGGATCGGCACTGGAGGTAAACTCTTTAGGACTGTTTTAAAGCCCATTGGTCTTTCTCGTTAGTCTGCGTGGGGCTTATAAATACTGCGTTCATCAGACTATCCCTGCCATGGCTCATACTTTGAATGGGCACTTGAACTTCAGGAAACCTATGACGTGGAGTAATTATATCTCTGAGTATAATAGAAGGTAACAAAAATTGACATCCAGTGTTTGCATTAGTCTATGCTATGATTCACCAAAGCCTGTTGTGTTTCCCTCCCTCACGTTTTACAGCCATTTCTTTGTTCCATTTGCTTCACTCCAGATGAACCTTCTCTCCCAAAGTGATTTTTGCTGAGATTTCATTTAATCCAGGATCACTGCATGATGTTGGAATAGTCCCATCTACAGATGTTTGGGGGCTAATGGAATAAATACACAATTCCATGCAAGCAAAGTTGTTTTTAGAAATTTTTGTAATTTATTTTTCAGAAAATATTAACTTCAATCTTTTCTTTGTGTGTGTGACTGTTGTGATACAATGGGTGGTAATAAAGAAATGAGCAATATTCTCTCAAGGCTGTGGGCAACTCTCTTGTGTTAAGACACTTTCACTTAAGAAATTTTATTGGAAAGCAGGTGAGGGTGGCATTATTTTAGTAATAAATTTGTTCAGTTTTTAAAAGTATACCTAGGCAAACTTTTTGCTATCAATAAACTTATCAGTCAAGAATTTTAGTTAATCGGTTATTTAATCAGCCTCCAAAATTACAGATTTACTAAAGTTAACAGAAATCGGAACAGGATAACTGTGGTGAATACTTTGCCAGTAGCACTGGAGTTAAATATGTACAGAAAATGTCGATGGTGGCTTAAAGTTATTCTTTAAACTTTATTTTAATTCAAGCACAATTACCTAAATTGTTATTGGGGGGAAAAAAAAAACAACATTTCTAGTATTTGCATCTCATTCCTGGAGCAGTTTAGCTTTATGTTGCCCCTGTTTGCATGAAATGTACTGTAATATAAATGGTTTTCATAAAAGTCGCCAACTTCCAACCACCTGCTATGTGCTGACAGCAGCAGCAACAATTCCGCCGCTGCAAAATGATATTCAATTGCAATATCGACTGTCAGACCCACAAATCGTCCTCTTAGGTTATGTGGTGTGTTGGAATAAGACCATATTTAGTAATATTTCTTTGCTGTCTCTCAGCCTTCCAGCATTATCTGCTTTGATGGATTCCGTGGTAGCATGGGGCAAGCAGAAATGTGATCTTGTTTGGAAACCTCATTTTGCTGCAGTTCATGGGGGGGGCACCAACTGAAAAGTACAAGGTTCAGAGAGTTTGTAGATGGAAACAGGCCCAATGACAGAAAGTTCAATGTCAAATGGAAATGTTCTCCTGCCAGTTCAGCTGTTTCCATCCCATTTTGCCAGCAATATCTGATTGCAGCACTTGGAATTATACAGGAGTTGAAGGACTACAGTGTCAGAAAGAAAGGGCTTGGGAAGCCCTAAAATTAATCTGGTGCAAAGAAGTACTTGTGTGAACAATAAATATTTTCTTCATGTATTGAAATATGTTGCTAGGATTTGGAAGAAATGATGAAAAAATAATAATGGATGAGGTTTTCTTCAGCAAAAGTTCTAAAACACAAACCGTTCATTGCTGCTGGTCACACAGAAGCAGTTACAATAGCATATCCCCAAAGGGGCCCAGAAGCCAACAAAAATGAGTTAAGCAATCCCAGTATGTGTGCCTAGGTTTGCATCGCAGTGACCATTGAGAACTGTGGGCACCTGGGCAACACTGGCACTTTTTAAAAGATGTAGCTGCTTCTTGGTTCCTGCCTAGTGTTGCCACTCTAGACTTAGCACACATGCCATATCCTTAGGGTTTTTGTTTCCCAGTAAAAAGTCATAAATTAAAAATTTTAGGTAAAATATTCCAAAATTCTAAGTCAAAGGGCAAGGCAATCTGAATGCTTCAGCTGTAGAGTAAAGTCTTTATGGGCACAGAGCAGAGTAAAAAACAGCAAAAAATATATCAGGATTGGGGGGTGGGAGTGGCCAACCGACAATGAAAACAATAGCACATGCTGCTTCTCATTCCTTTGAATGATATCATGCATTGTCCATCTCAGCACTACTAGATTGCATGCTTCTATCTCCGTTCTCATCATTATTTTGACACAGATGATCGCTCTCTTCAGACATGAACTTCAGTTGGATCCTAGGACATTGCCCTCTCCTGGTTTTCTTCCTCCCCTCTTAGCTGTCCTTTTGAGTGTACTATGTCGGATTCCCCTCCTTCAAGGTTCAGTTTCATTGGTAATATTTGTTCTCTGTTACTCAAATTCCATAGCCTTAAATATTATTTATACCTCTACTCACCAATTATACCCCAAATCCTTGGCTGTTCTTCAGTTATCTACTCAACTCTACTGGTTAACTGTGATGGTTTTCTCAAATTTAACGTGCTCAAAAACCAAACTTTCAATTTTCAGCCTAAACTACTCTGACATAGACTTTATGAGTATGCTAAATGGTAATTATTATGAAATTATTTTATTAAACAATAATACTAAACATATAGATATATATCTCCACTTATTTTCTGTGTTCCTTCACCAGAAAATATGCTACATGATGACAGGCAGTTTTGTAAAGATATTTCCCTCAACAGTATCTCACACCAAATTGCTCCCACCTATCTCTTGTTTTTCTGTCTTACTGATTCTCTTCAAGTTTCAAATTGGCTTCACCTTTATTAATGTATATTTACCTTCCTTTCAGAGATAAGCAGACATTTCTTTGTTCCTATACCAAATACATTTTTTACCACTGAATTACAAATAGATTTGTATTTATGTTTTTATCCTTTCCAATATGGTAGGATGCCATATTAAATTTTAAACAAAAAAAAATAGGTCCAAGAGATGAATAAATTAATATTTATGTTACATAAATTAATAGTATAATATTCTTTATTTTCTTAATGATGTCTATGTACTGCATCATGTCAGACAATTTGCTATGGGTGAGTGATGGACAAGTCATAGGCATTGGTTTGAAGGAGTGGCTTAAATTTTCCTTATTAAAGATCGCATCTTCAAGATGTCATCTTTACCTCTTTCTCAAGATCCTATTATGATAAAATAAAGAAATGAATGTATCACCTGTGACAACGTAGATAGTGTGGTAGACTGAATAATGATCTTCTCCTGACAAAGATGCTCACAGTCTAATCTTTGGAATCTATGACTATCTTACCTCACACAGCAAAGGGCTTTGCAGATGTGATTAAGTTAGGGAGCTTGAGATGGGATCACCCTGAATTATTAAGGTGGGCCCCACGTAATGATAAGGATCCTTATAAGATGGAGACAAGAGTATCAGAGGCAGAGAAGGCAATATGATGATGGAAACAGAGATCTGAGAGAGAGAGGTTTGAAGAGAAAGATGGCTTTGAAGAGGGAGGAAGTAGCCAAGAGTGCAGGTAACCTCCAGATGCTGCAAAAGGCAAGGGAATGGATTGTCCCTTAGAACCCCTAAAGGAACATAGCCCTACTGATATCGCAATTCAAAAAATAATTGAAAAATATATATTATGTAGTATTACACAATAACTTTGAGATTAAATAACAAAATGTTGAAATAAAGTAGCCTCTGAGGAATGATACAGAATGGGGTAAGAAGGGACGTGTAACTTGTTTTTCCTTTTCTGTAAAATGTGCTATTAAAATGCATATGCATGCATTATATTGATAAGAATTATTTTCACAATATGTTCAAATAGTGATTTTCAATCATTGATGTCCTGGGTGCATTTTCCTGGTGCTCTCCCCAATATGCATTCTACCCTTCTTTCGTACAAACAAATCCCCACCCACCACTCACCACCTACACACAATTAAAAAACAAACTACTTTTGTCAGCGATGGCTAATGAGACATAAGTGACACTTATTTGGAGCAGATGTGGGGGCTTTGTGAATGTGCATAATTTGCCCATCATCATTTGTTCCCCTGGGAATGCAAATGACAAAGTAGAGGTAAAATAGCCTTATGATGAATTCAAGGCAATTCACAGGATAAAACTACATATAAAGAAGCACTGAGCAGAAAAAAAGAAGAAACTTGAGTACCTTATGGCATCATGAAGCCTCTATTCCTCTGCATCGGCTGTATCTGAGTTTCTTATTAAGTTAGTGAATAAACGCTTTATGGTTACAGTTCACAAATTTTAGTAAACTGATCTGCATCAAATAAAATTCAGAACACCTAGATAATGATAGCTATAACTGCTACATTAGGTGTTATGTAGAATAACAGAAGAAAGTATGAAATATGAGTCCTATACCAAGCTGTGTACAGTCTTAAAGATATAGTAAAATATATTTTTTATCTTGCAATACTATTTAATGTTTGTAGTTGCCATGAAATCTCCTTGAAACAATTGATTTTGTTTGTTAGATTGCTGTCAGATAAACTACATATTTATTTACTATAAGATTTAGGAACAAATTTGAAAATCAGACATTTTCCAAAAGCAGAAAATGAGTCTGTGAAAGTTTAAGGTACTTTCTAAAGAACTTACCTATAACATACAGCCTGACAAGGATGCGACCCAGGTCAGTTGCTGTCATTCTTTTTATTCCCTCCCTTCCTCCCTCTTTTTTCTTCTTTCCTTCTAGTTCTTTCTTTCTCTATTTCCTGCTCCTCCTCCTCTTCTTCCCCTTCTTCCCTCCCTCCCTCAGTATCCCCCATTTTTTTCCAGTATGTTCCCCTCCCCTCCTCAATCCTTGTTTTTCTCCCTTTGTTCTATCCTCATTTGCATATTTTAAATTATGGCAAAATATATATGATATAAAATTTACTACTGTAAAATTCAGTAGCATTAAGTGTATTTACAATGTTGTGCAACTATTACCACTATCCATTTCCAGAACTTTTTCATTGTCCTAAACTGAAACTTTTATACCCGTTAAACAACAGCTCCCATTCTTTTGCTGAAATCTATCTCCTTGCAACCATCATTCTAGTCTTCCCATCTTTATGAATGATATTACCTTAGGTACCTCGTGTATTAATAGGTGGAACAGTACAGTATTTGCCTTTCTGAGACTGGCTGATTCCACTTAGCATAAAGTCCTTAAGATTCATCCAAGTTGTGGCATGTGTCTGAATAGTCATCCTTTTTGAGGCTGAATACTATTCCATCAGGTGTAAATATCACATTTTGTTTACACATCTGTTGATGAACACTTAGCTCGCTTCCACCCTTTGGCTATTGTGAATAATGCTGCTGTAAACATGGGTGTATAAGTATCTCTTTGAGACCTGCTTTCAAATCTTTTTGATGTATATCCAGAAGTGAAATTTCTGAATCGTATGGTAATTCCATTTTTAATTTTTTGAGGAACTCCCATACTACTTTCTATAGGGGCTGTACCATTTCACCTTTCCATCAACAGTTTGCAAGGGTTCCAACCTCGTCACATTCTCTCTGACACTTGTTAATGTCTCTTTTAACAGTAGCCTTTCTAGTAGATGTGAGCTCTCTCTTTGTAGTTTTAATTTTCACTTTTCTAATGATTAGTGATCTTGAGCATTTTTTCATATGCTTATTGGCCATTGTATATATTCCTTTCAAGTCCTCTGTATATTATTTAGAAGGTTGTAGTTGTTGTTAATGAAAGGTAGGAGTTCTTTACGTTTTCTGAATGTTAACCCCTTATTAGATACATGATTTTCAAATATTTTCTCTTATTCCATAGGTTACTTTTTAAATCCATTGTGTGTTTTGATTAATGTAAGTTTTAAATTTTATGTAGTGTAATTTATCTATTTTCTTCTTTTTTCCTTTCTATTTAGTGATATATGCAATAAATCATTGCCAAATTCAATGTCATGAAGCTTTTCCCCTGTTTTCTCCTAAGAGTTTTATAGTTTTAGGACTTACTTTTAGGTATTTGATCCATTTTGAGTTAATTTTGGTAATAGTAAAACAAACATGAAAAAATGCTCAACATCTCTAATCATCAGGGAAATGCAAATCAAAACCACAATGAGATATCGTCACTTAACTCCAGTGAGAATGACTTTTATGAAAAAATCCCAAAGCAATAAATGTTGACGTGGATGCAGAAAGGCAGGAACACTCATACACTCCTGGTGGGACTGCAAACTTGTACAACCTCTGGGGAAAGTAATAGGGAGATACCTCAAAAAGATACAAGTAGAATTACCATTTGATCCAGCAATCCCATTACTGGGCATCTACCCAAAGGAACAAAAAACATTCTATAAAAAAGTTATCTGTACTCGAATGTTTATAGCAGCACAATTCACAATTGCAAACATGTGGAAACAACCCAAATGCCCATCAATACATGAGTGGATTAATAAAATGTGGTATATGTATACCATGGAGTTCTACTTAGCTATAAGAAACCATGGTGATCTAGCACCTCTTGTGTCACCCTGGATAGAGCTGGAACCCATTCTACTAAGTGAAATATCACAAGAATAGAAAAATAAGCACCACGTGTACTCATCATCAACTTGGTATTAACTGACTTAACTGACCAACACTTAAGTGCACATATAGTAGTAATATTCATCTGGTGCCGGGCAGGTGGGAGGTGGGAGAGGGGAGGGGGGATGGGTACATACACATCTAATGAGTGTGGTGTGCACTGTCTGGGGGATGGACATGCTTAAAGCTCCGACTCAGGTGGGGCAAAGGCAATATATGTAACCTAAACATTTGTACCTCCTTAAGATAAAAGACTGATAACAAGAATCTATTTAGAACTTAGGAAAATCAGCAAGAAAAAATCAAACAATCCTATCAAAAAGTGGGTGAATGACATGAATAGAAATTTTTCAAAAGAAGATATAAGAATGGCTAACGAACATATGAAAAAATGCTCAACATCCCTAATCATCAGAGAAATGCAAATCAAAACCACAATGAGATATCACTTAACTCCGGTGAGAATGGCCTTTATCAAAAAATCCCAAAACAACACATGTTGTCGTGGATGCGGAGAGACAGGAACACCCATACACTGCTGATGGGACCGCAAACTAGTGCAACCACTGTGGAAAGCATTATGGAGAAACCTTGAACAGATTCAAGTAGACCTACCATTCGATTCAGCAATCCCATTATTGGGCATCTACCCAGAAGAACAAAAGTCATTCTGTAACAAAGACCCCTGTACCCGAATGTTTATAGCAGCACAATTCACAATTGCAAAGATGTGGAAACAACCCAAGTGCCCATCAATCCACGAATGGATTAGTAAACTGTGGTATATGTATACCATGGAGTATTACTCAGCTATAAGAAATAACGATGATACGACATCTCTTTGGTTCTCCTGGAGAGAGTTGGAACCCATTATATTAAGTGAAGTATCCCAAGAATGGAAAAACAAGCATCACATGTGCTCACCAGAAAATTGGTTTCCCTGATCATCACCTAAATGCACATCAGGGAAGGATACCAATTGGATATCAGACTGAGATGGGGGGGTGGGGGGTGGGGGGAGGGGAGGGGTGTATGCCTACATGACGAGTGCGTTGCGCACCGTCTGGGGAATGGTCATGCTTGAAGATGCTGACTCGGGGAGGTGGAGAGGGGAGGGGATGGAGGTATGAGTACAAGGTGAATGCCAGGCGCACTGTCTGGAGAATGGACATGCTTGAGGCTCTGACTCAGGGGGATGGGCGGGACATGGACAATGTATATAACCTGAGCTTTTGTACCCCCATGAAGAGCCGAAATAAAAAAAAAAAAAGGAAAAAAAATATGCTGAAATAAAAAAAAGGAAAAATAAGAGTCCAACTTCATTCTTTTGCACGTACATATCCAGTTCTCCCAGCACAATGTATTGGAAAATACTGTCCTATCCCTACTGAATGGCCTTGGTGCATTTGTCAAAAACCATTTCATATATATGAGAGTTTGTTTTTGGCCTCTATTCTATTCCTTGGGTATATATGTTTGTCTCTATGCTACTACCACTGTCTTGATTATTATAGATTTGTAATAACTTCAAAATCAGGAAATATGTGGCCTCCAACTTTGTTCTTCCTTTTCCAGATTGTATTAGTTATCTGGAGTCCCTTGATGGTGGAGGGATTATTTTTTTATTGTGAGTTCCTTTTAGGAACTTTCTATTTACAAAAAAAAAAAGTTGAGATTTTCATAGGGATTTCATTGAACCTGTGTACCATTTGAGTAACGTTGACATCTTACCAATATTAAGTCCTCCAATCCTTGTATATGGGGCTTATTTCCATTTATTTCCATCTCGTTTAAAGTCTTCCAGCAACATTTTTTTAGTTTTGAATGTATAATTTGTTCATCTTGATTAAGTTTATTACTATTTTATTTCATTATATAATAAATTGAATTGTTCCATTAATTTCCTTTTCTGATAGCTCATTGTTAATGTATAAAAACACAGACTGATTTTTGTGTATTGAGTTTGTTTCCTGAAACTTACCTGCATTTTTTGATTAGTTTTAACATTTTATGTAGAATTTTTAGTGTTTTCTACAGATAAGATTATGCTGTGAAAAGAGATAATTTTATTTCTTCCTTTTCAGGTTGATAACTTTTTTTTCTTGCTTAATTGCTCTAATTAGAACTTTCAGTACTATGTTGAACAAATGAGATAAAAACAAGCATCCTTGTCTTGTCCCAGATCTTAGAGGGAAAGCTTTCAGTTTATCATACTATTGAGTATGATATTGGGTGTAGACTTCTAATATATGGTCTTTATTGCATTGACATAGTTTTTTTCTCTTCCTAGATTATTGATTGTTTTTATTGTGAAAGATTGTTAACTTCTGTCAACAACTCTTACTGCATCAATTGATATAATCATGCTTTGTTGTTGTTTTCATTCTGTTAATATGGTATATTATAATGATTGATTTTCATCTGTTGAACCAGTATTGCATTCTAGGAATAATCCTACTTTGTCATGGTGCATAATGTACCTTTGGAATTCTGTACTGTTGAATTCTGTTTGCTAATAATTTCTTGAGAATTTTTGCATCAATATTAATTAAAGGTAAAGCTATATACTTTTCTTGTAGTGTTTTTGTCTGATTTTGCTTTCTAGGAAGTGCAGGCCTCATAGAATGAGTTTTGAATTGTTCCCTTCTCTTCAAAATTTTGGAAGTGTTTCAGGAGGATTGGTGTTAATTTTTCTTTAAATATTTGTGAAGATTCACCAGTAAATCCTTTTCGTTCTTGCTTTGTCATTGTTTGGAAGGATATTGATTATTGATTAAATCTTCTTTCTAGTTATAGGGCTGTTCTACTTTCTATTTTTGCATGATTCAATCTTCATACATTGTGTTTTTTCAGAAATCTATCTATTTTTTCTAGGGTATTTAATATTTTGCATACAATTGTTCAGAATATTCTTTTATGATCCTTTTTATTTCTGTAAAGTAAATTGTAATGTCCCATATTTCTTTCAGTTTTAGTTATTTGAGTCTTCTCTCTTTCTTAGTCAATCTAGCTAAAGGTTTGCTAATTTTGTTTATCTTCTCAAAGAACCAACTTTCACTTTTGTTTATTTCTGTATTATTTTTCTATTTTCTCTTTCATATCTCTCTGCTCTAATTGCTATTCTTTTGTTCCCCATGCTAGCTTTGGGTTTATTTTGCTATTCTTTTCTAGTTTTTTGAGGTAAAAATTAGGTTGTGATTTGAAATATTTTTTGTTTTAATATAGGCATTTACCACTATATATTTTTTGTAAGCACTGCATTTGTTGCATCCCATAAGTTTTGTTCTATTGCATTTTCATTTTTTCAAGGTATTTTATAATTTCCCCATGATTTCTTGTCTGATTCACTGGTTGTTTAAGTGTCTGTTGTTTAATTTTCACACATTTGTTGATTTTCCAGTTCTTCCTCAGTTTTTGATTTTTAATTTCATTCCACTGTAGCTGGATAAAGTGCTTCATATGATTTCAATGTTTTTAAATGTATTAAGAATTATTTGGCAGCCCACTTATGGTCTTTAAGGGAGATTGTTCCATGTACATTTGAGAAAAATGTAGTCTCCTATTGTTGGTGGAGTGTTCCATAAATGTCTGCTATGTTTGGTTGGTCTATAGTGTTAGATTGCTGTATTTCATCATTGATCTTCTGTGGTTGTTCTATCCATTATAGAAAGTAAGATAGTGAAGTTTTCCTACTATTATTGAAGATATGTCTATAGCTACCCTCAATTCTCCCAACATTTTCTGCATATATAAGGAAGTACTGATGTGCAGTGCTTATTTGTTTAAAGTTGCTCTATCTTTTTGTGAATTGACAATTTCCCCATTGTGTAATGGCCTCATTTTTTGCTAATAACAGTTTTTTTATTTAAAATATGCATTGTGAAATATTAATATCACCATCTCTACCCTCTTTTGGTTTCACTTTGAATGGAATGTTTTTTCCACCCTTTCAACCTACGCTTGTCCTTAGATCAAAAGTGAGATTCTTACAGATAACAAATAATTGTACCCTGATTCTCCTTATCTGTTTTTCCAATGTTTGTCTTTTGATAGGGGATTTAATTAAAATCATTCTTTGAATTTCTCCTTTCAGGAATTAATCAAAATATTTTGATTATAATCCACTTGTATTTAAAGTAATTACTGATAGGGAAGAAGTTACTATTATAATTTTTTTTTCTGTTATGTCTCAAACCATTTTTGTCCCTCTTCTCTTTAATTATTGCCTTCATTTTTATTCAGTTGATTTTTTGCAGTATGTTTTATAGATTTTTCTTTGTTGTTACTGTGGACATTACATAAAACATCCTAAAGTTATAAAAATCTGTTTAAAGTTGATGACAAATTGACTTCAATCACAAACAAGAAATCAACTACTTTGTGCTCTGGTCCTGTCACACTATGTTACTTATGTCACACATTACATCTTTTTTATATTGTGTACTCATTAACATAGTCTTAAATTATTTTTATGCTTTTGTCTTTTACTTATTATAAAAGAATAAAATGAAGTTAAAATAAATTTACAGGACTTCCAATTTTTATATGTGTCCATATTTTTACCTTTCTCAGAGAACTTTACATTTTCATATGGTTTTGTCTATGTCTCTTCATTTTACTTGAATGAAAAGTAACCTACCTTTAGCACTTGTAGGTTAGGTTTAGTGAAAATAAATTCCCTCAGCTTTTATTTATCTAAGAACATCTTAATTGCTAGTTCATTTAAAAATATTTTTAATGATTATGGGTACATAAGAGTTGTATATGTTTATAGGGTACATGTGATGTTTTGATACAGGCATACGACGTGAATTAATCAAATCAGGATAATTGGGGAATCCACCACCTCAGGCATTTGTCATTTCTTTGTTTTAAGAACATTCCAATTCCACTCTTTTAGTTATTTTTATATATATCCTAACTTATTGATGATTATATCACTTTGCTGTGCTATCAAATATTGTTAATTCTAACTATATTTTTGTACCCATTAACCATCCCCATTTTATCACCCACTTCCTGCTACCCTTCTCAGCCTCTGGTAACCATCATTCTATTCTCTGTCTTCATGAGATCAATCGTTTTTAATATTTGGTTCCCACATATACGTGAGAATATGCAAGAGTTGTCTTTCTGTGCTTGGCTTATTTCACTTAACATAATGTTTTCTAGTTTCATCCATGTTGTTGTACATGGCAAGACTTTATTCTTTCCAGCTATATAATATGCTATTGTCCATATGTATTACAATGTCTTTATCCATTCATCTGTTGATGGACACTTAGGTTGATATCAAATATTGGCTATTGTGAATAATGCTGAAATAAACATGGGACTGCAGATATCTTTTCAATATATTAAATTCCCTTCTTTTGAATATATACCTAGAAGAAGGATTGATGGGCCATATGGTAATTCTATTTTTAGTTTTTTGAGGAACCTCCTAACTGTTTTCCATAGTGGTTGCACTATTTACATTCCCACAAACAGTGTACAAGGGTTACCTGCTCTCTACATCCTCACCAGCATTATTACCTGTCTCTTTGATAAAATCTTTTTAACTGGAGTGAGATGATAACTCATTGTTGTTTTGATTTGCATTTCTCTGATGACTAATGATGTTGAGATTTCATATACCTGTTGTCCATTTGTATGTCTTCTTTTGAAAACTGTCTATTCAAATCATTTGCTAATTTTTTAAATCAGACTATTTGATTATTTCTATACAGTTATTATAACTTCTTATATATTCCACTTATTCGTCCTTTGTCAGATGGATAGTTTGAAATTAGTTTTTTCCCATTCTGTGGGTTGTCTCTTCCCTCTGTTGACTGTTTTCTTTGCTTGCCCAAATCAATAACGTGAAGCATTTCTCCAATGTTTTCTTTTATCATTAATAGTTTCATAGTTTCAAGTCCCAGATTTAAGTTTTTAATCTGTTTTGATTTGATTTTTGTATATGGCAAGAGATAAGGGTCTAGATTCATTCTTCTGTATATAGATATCCAGTTTTCTCAGCACCATTTGTTGAAGAGACTTTCCCTCCCTGAATGTATATTCTTAGCATTTATGTTGAAGATAAATCCACCATAGATGTGTGGATTTATTTCTGGGTTCTCTATTGTGTTCCATTGGTCTGTATGTTTGTTTTTATGCCAGTACCATGCTGTTTTGGTTACTACAACTCTGTAGTATAATTTCAAGTCAGGTAATGTGATTCTTTTGGTTTTGTTTGTTTGTTTGTTTTCTTCTTTTGCTCAGGATGGCTTTGGCTACTGTGGTTCTTTTGTAGTTCCATATAAATTTTAGGATATTTTTTTCTATTTCTGTGAAGAATGTCATTGGTATTTTGATGGGTATTGCACTGAATCTATACATTGTTTTGGGTATTGTTGATATTTTAACAATATTGATTCTTGCAATCCATGGACATGGAATATTTTTCCTTTTTCCTGTGTCCTCTTCAATTTCTTTCATTAATGTCTTATAATTTTTATTGTCAATATCTTTCATTTCTTTAATTAAATTTATTTCTAGATATTTCATTTAATTGTAGCTACTGTAAATGGGATTACTTTCTTGGTTTCTTTTTCACATTTTTACTGTTGGTATGTAGAAATGCTACTGGTTTTTCAATATTAATTTTGTATCCTGCAACTTTACTGGATTTGTCAGTTCTAGTAGTTTTTTTCATGGATTCTCTAGTTCTCTAGATATAAGATCATATCATTATCATCTGAAAATAAGGATAATTTGAATTCTTCATTTCCAATTTGGATGCCCTTTGTTACTGTCTCTGGTGTGGTTATTCTGGGTACAACTTCAAGTACTATGTTGAGTAACATTGGTGAAAATGGACATTTTTGTTTTGTTCCAGATCTTAGAGGAAAGGCTTTCAGTTTTTCCCCATTCAGCATGACACTAGCTCTATGTCTGTTGAATACTGCTTTATCTTGTTGATGTAAACTTCTTGTATACCCAGTTTTTTGAGAATTTTTATCATGAAGGGATATTGAATCTCATCAAATGCTTTTTCCACATCAAATGAAATGATCAAATGGATTTTTCCCTTTTTCTGTTGATATGATGTATCACATTGATTGATTTGTATATTTTCAACCATTCTTGCGTCCTTAGGATGAATCCCACTTGATCATGATGAATGACCTTTATAACGTGTTGTTGAATTTGGTTTCCTAGTATTCTGTTGAGGGATTTTGCATCCATGTTCATCAGAAATATTGACCTACAGTTTTCTTTTGTTGTTGTTGTTATGTCTTTGTCTGGTTTTGGTATCAAGGTGAGACAGGCCTCATAGAGGAGTTTGGTAGTATTTCCTTCTCCTCTATTTTTTTTTTATTTCAGCTTATTATGGGGGTACAAAAGTTCAGGTTATATATATTGCCCACGTCCCACCCATCTCCCCGAGTCAGAGCTTCAAGAGTGTCCATTCCCCAGACAGTGCACCTGGCGCTCACCATGTAGTTATACCTCCATCCCCTCCCCCCACTCCCCACCTTCCTGCGTCAGCACCTTCAAGCATGACCATTCCCCAGATGGTGCGCAACGCACTTATCATGTAGGCATACACCCATTCCCTCGCCCCCCCACCTCAGTCTGATATCCAATTGGTATCATTCCCCAATGTGCATTTAGGTGATGATCAGGGAAACCAGTTTTCTGGTGAGTACATGTGATGCATGTTTTTCCATTCTTGGGATACTTCACTTAATATAATGGGTTCCAACTCTCTCCAGGAGAACCAAAGAGATGTATCACTGTTATTTCTTATAGCTGAGTAATACTCCATGGTATACATATACCACAATTTACTAATCCATTCATTAATTGATGGGCATTTGTGTTGTTTCCACATCTTTGCAATTGTAAATTGTGCTGCAGTGAAGCTGTCAGGTTCTGGGTTTTTCTTCAATGGAAAAGTTTTTATTACTACTTCTATCTCATTACTTGTTATTGCTTTATTCAGGTTTTGAATTTATTCCTGGTTCAGTCATGGAAGGTTCTATGTGTTGAGGAATTTATCCATTTCTTTTAGGTTTTCCAATTTGTTGGCATATAGTTGCTCATAGCAATTGCTAATGATCCTTTGGATTTCTGCAGTATCAGTAGTAAAGTCTCCTTTTCATCTCTGATTTTATTTATTTGGGTCTTCTCTTTCTTAGTCTGGCTAAAAGTGTGTCTAATTTGTTTATCTTTTCAAAAATGAACTTTTTATTCATTGATCTTTGTATTTTGGGGAGTTTCAATTTCATTTATTTCTGCTATAATCCTTATTATTTCTTTTCTTCAACTAATTTTGGATTTGGTTTGCTCCTGTTTTTCTAGTTCTTTGAGATATATTATTAGGCTATTTATTTGATGCTTTTCTCCTTATTTGATGTAGGCACTTATTACTATAAATTTTCCTCTTATTTCTGCTCTTACTGTATCCCACAGATTTTGAAGTGTTGTGTTTTTTTTCACTTGTTTTGAGAAATTTCTTAACTTCCTTCTTAAATTTTCCGTTGACCCACTGGTCCTTCAGGTGCATATTGGTTAATTCCCATGTGTTTGTATAGTTTCCAATGTTCCTCTTTCTATTGATATCTAGTTCTATTACATTGTGGTCAGATAAAATACTTTATATGATTTGATTTTTTTAGAATTTTTTAATGCTTGTTTTGTGGCCTAATATATGGTCCATCCTTGGAAATGATCCATGAGCTGAGGAGAATGTGCATTCTACAGCTGTTGGATGAAATTTTCTGTAAATATTATGTCCATTTGGTCTATACTAAAGATTAAGTCCAACATTTATTCATTGATTTTTCTGTCTGGATAATCTGTCTAATGATGAAAGTGGGATATTGAGGGCTTCAACAATTATTGTATTGGAGTCTATCTCTCTCTTCAGCTCTGATAATATTTGCTTTATATATCTGAGTGCTCCAGCATTGAGTCCTCCAGTATGTTTAGAGTTGTTATGTCCTCTTGCTGAATTGACCACTTCATGGTATTATAATGGCCTTCTTTGCTTCTTTTTCTAGCTTTTATTTTTTCTTGAAATCTATATTATCTGATAGAAGTATAGATATTCCTGCTCTTTTTTGATTTCCACTTGCATGGAATATATTTTTCCATTCCTTTTTTTTTCAGTCTATGTGTGTCTTCACAGGTGAGGTCTATTTCTGGTAAACAACAAAATATTTTGATCTTTCTTTAAAAAAATTCATTCAAGTGCTCTATATCTTTTGATTGGAGAGTTAGTCCCTTCACATTCAATATTATTATTAAGTCTGAACTTACTATTGACATGTCATTATTTGATTTCAGATTGTTTTGTGATCATTCCTTCCTTCCTGTCTTCCTTTGGTAAATTAGATTTTCTCTGATAGTATGTTTTAATCTCTTGCCTTTTATTTTGTGTATATCCATTGTATGCTTTTTAATTCGAGGTTACCATGAGGCTTGTAAAAAAAATTTTAAAATCAATTATTTTAAACATATTACAACTCTGCTTACGAACAAACAAATGAGCAAAGACAAATGTAAAAGAAATTCTACACTTTAACTCTGTCCCTCTGCTGTTTTTTAACATTTTGTTGTCTCTATTCATATCTTTTTATGCTATCTATCTCTCAAAATGTTACTATAGTTATTTTTGATAGATTTATCTTTTAGTCTTCCTACTCAAGATATAAGTAGTGTATACACTGCTATTACAGCAATAGAGTATTCTGTGCTTGTGTACTTATTATACAAATGAGTTATTTACCTTCCAATGATTTCTTATTGTTCATTAATGATCTTTTCATTCCTATTGAAGAACTCCTGTTAGAATTTCTTATAGTATGGGTTTGATGTTTATGAAATCCCTTGCTTTTGTTTTAATCTGGGAAGGTCTTTATTTCTCCTTCATGTTTGAAAGATATTTTTGCAGGATATAATATTCTAGGGTTAAGGATTTTTCCTTCAGTACTTTGCATATGTCATGCCACTCTCTCTTGGCCTATGAGATTTCCACTGAGAAGCCTGCTGCCAAAGGTATTAGAAATCCTTTATATTTTATTTTTTTTCCTTGCTTCCCTTAGGACCTTTTCTTTATCTGTGAACTTTGGGAGCTTGATTATTACATGACTTGAGGTAATTTTGTTTGCATTGAATCTACTTGGTGTTCCAGGACCTTCTTGTGCTTGAATATTGGTATCTTTCTCTAGGTTTGGAAAGTTTTTTGGTATTATTTCTTTGAATAAACTTTCTATCCTAATCTCTCTACCTCCTCGTTAATGCCATTAACTCCTAGATTTATTCTTTTCAGGCTATTTTTCTAGATCTTGTATCTATGCTTCATTCCTTTCTAGTCTCTTTTCTTTTTCTCTTCTGTGTATTTTCTTATAGCCTGTCTTAAAGCTCACTAATTCTTTCTCTGCTTGATCACTTCTGCTGTTCAGAGATTCTGATGCATTTCTCAGTTTGTCATTTGAATTTTTCAGTTCCAGAATTTCTGCTTGACTGTTGAAAAAAAATTTAAACCTTTTAATTGAATTTCTCTGATAGGCTTCTCATTCCTTCTCTATCTTGTCTTGGAATTCATGAACTTCCTCAGGACAACTATTTTGAATTATTTTTCTGAAAGGTCACATGTTTCCATCACTCCAAGATGTGTCACTGGTACCTTATTTATTTTATGTGGTGATTTCTTGTTTTCCTGGATGTTCTTGATGTTTGTGGATGTTCATCATTGGACATTGAAAAGTTAGGTATTTATTTTAATGTTTGTAGTCTATCCTTTTCTGAGCATGTTCATCTTGAGAAAATTTTCCAGATATTCAAAAGGAATTGAGTATTGTGATCTAAGTCTTTGGTCACTGCAGCAATATCAGCACTTGGGGTCGCCCAAGTCAGTAATGTTGTAACTCTTGCAGAATGCTGATGATACCACCATAGTGGACTTGGATATGAGAGAATTTCCTGGATTACCAGGCAAAGCCTCTCACTCTCTTCCCTCACTGTGTGTGTTGGGATGCTGGAATTGGGGGAGAAATTATGTGGGCACTCCCTCATGGCCACCACAATTAGGACTGTACCAAGTCAAACTTAAAGCCAGCCCAATCTCACCCAACGCCCACGGTGACTGTTGCCTGCCTATTTCTGATGTTTAGTCAAAACCCAAGAACTCTTTAGTCAGCATGTAGTGAATCCTGCCAGGACTGGGTCCTTCCCTTCAAGGCAGCATGTTTCCTTCTGGCCCAGGGTAGGTCTAGAAACAAAGGCCTGGAATCAGGGGTTTCAGGCATCTACTTAGTCCTTTATTGTGGCTGAGCTGGTAATCAAGTTGCAAAACAAAGTCCTCTGAACTCTTTCCTTTCCTTTCCCCATTTGGAAGAAGACTCTCCTGGAGTTGTACTGCCTGTAGTTGGTGTGAGGTGACACGTGGACTTGGTTAGACATACATGTTGATGTCTCACTGGGTGATGTGCAACCTAAATTCATTGGCTCTCAGCCAGCACAGCTGCAGGAATTGCATAAGGATTTCAGCCTTTGTGGCCTGACTCCCTTATGAATTTATTTCACTCCCCAGGGTGCTTTTTGTCAGCTAGTGGTGGGGATAGTGGGACTTCAGGTTTTTGGGTGAAGGATTTTCCTCTGGCCAGACTAGTCTAAATGTTCCCTCTATGGGTACCAGGATATGTCTGTCCTCGTGTGTTCCCTTGTTATAGGTGGCCTTGAGTTCCAATGTGAAGTCTCACAGTCACTTCACTCTCTCTCCTCTGGGCACACAGATTCTCTCTCCACTCAGCATGCTTCCAGGGAAGAGGAGAGGGGTAGCAAAGGCAATGCAACACTGACTTTTCTGCTCTCTTTAGTGACTCTTTTCTTGAAAACCAGGTACTGTGATTGCTCACCTGATTTTAGATTTTTCTGAAAATGTTTGCTTGCATGATATTGTTGAATTTGGTGTTTGTGCAGAGATGATAGCTGGAGGTTTTTATTTGGTCATTTTCTTATCCCCTTCAACTCACCTTCATTTTTGAAGATCAATTTCACTGTATACATTAATAGAATTCTTGGTGTTTTGGTTTTTTTTTACATTTATTTTATTTATTTAAATGCATTATCTAACTTCATTCTGATCTTTATGTTTTCTACTAAGAAATCCACTTATAATATTATAGGTGCTCCCTTGTATGTGACAATCACTTTTCTTTTGCTGCTTTGAAGATTATCTATTTGTAGAGTGCAAATATTTTCTCCCATTCTGTAGGCTGTCTATTTGCTCTAATGATAGTTTCCTTGGCTGTGCAAAAGCTTTTTAATTTGATCAGATCCCATTTATTTATTTTTGTCGCTGTGGTGATTGCTTTGGAGGTCTTCTTCAAAAATTCTTTGCCTAGGCTGATGTCTGAAAGTCTTCCCAACATCTTCTTCTAGAATTTTTAAGGTTTCATGCTTTAGGTTTAAGTCTCTTATCCATCTTGAATTGATTTTTGTGAGAGTTGAGAGGTGGAGATCCAGTTTCATTCTTCTGCATGTAGCTATCCAGTTTTCCCAGCACCATTTACTGAAAAGAGATGCTTTTCCCCAGTGTATATTTTTGTCTGCTTTGTCAAAAATTAGATTACCATATGCAGATGGTGTCATCTCCGGATTCTCAGTTCTGTTCCAAAGGTGTATGTCTCTATTCTTGTGCCAGTACCATGCTGTTTTAGTTACTATAGCCTTCCAATAAAGGGCTGATAGCAAGAATGTATCTAGAACTCAAAAATATCGACAAGAAAAAATCAAAACAACCCAATCAATAAATGGGCAAAGGAAATGAACAGAAATTTTTCAAAACAAGATAGAATAATGGACAGCAAACATATAAAAAAATGCTCAACATCTCTAATCATTAGAGAAATGGAAATCAAAACCACAATGAGATATCACCTAGCCCCCAGTGAGATTGCCCTCTAACAAAAAATCCCCAAACAACAAATGCTGGTGAGGATCTGGAGAGAAGGGAACACTCTTAAACCACTGGTGGGACTGCAAATTGGTGCAACCTCTGTGGAAAAGAACTTGGAGCTACCTCAAAGAGCTAAAAATAGAAATCCTGTTTGATCTAGCAATAACACTATTAGGAATCTACCCAAAAGAGCAAAATACATTCTATAATAAAGATATCTGCACACAAATGTTTATGGCAGCACAATTCACTGTTGCAAAGATGTGGAAACAACCCAAGTGCCCATCAATTCATGAGTGGATTATTAAAATTTGGTATATGGATACAGTAGAATATCACTCAAGTATAAGAAATGACAGTGATCTAGCACCTCTTATATTTTCCTGGATTGAGCTTGAGCCCATTACCTGCAGTGAGGTATCACAAGATCGGAGGAATAGCGTCCACATGTAGTCACCGTCAAATTGGCACTAACTGATCAACACTATGGTGCTTACATGGTACTACTGGTAGTAATATTCTCTAGGGATTAGGGGTTGGGGGGATAAACTCACAACTAATGGACATGGTGAGCATTGTAGAGGGGAAAGGCATGCCTCTAATCCTTGCTTGGATGAGGCAAAACATCGTACCATTTTGAGTGTGCTTTTTCTTGATTAGGCATCTACTTGGTTGCTTCTTAAGTGGTTTCCAATGTTCCCACAAAGCTACTATAGTCCACCTGTTGTTGTTTTCAAAATTTACATCTCTTTGTTAAAATTTTTATTTTGTTATTTATTTTTCTTGATTTCCTTAGTTCTTGGCCAAGTTTTCTCTTAGAGCTTCAAGTATATTTAAGACAGTATATTTAAAGTATTTGGATAGTAAGTCTAATATCTGGGCATACTCAATGATTTTTTTGCCAACTTTTTAATGCCTTTGAATAAGCTATGTTGTCATATGTGTGAAGTTTTTTTAATGCTTTGATTTTTTTTTTTTAGGTGAACTGAGTATTTGACTATTTTAGTGTATTAACTCTGGAAATCTCCTCTTTCTCCAGGATTTTCTGTTTTGCTTTTGTTTTTAATTGGTGAAGGCCTGTAGTAATCTTTTTTTAAAGACTTTGGTTTTTTACTTTTTTAAAAATTTCAGAATGTTATGGGGGTACAAATATTTTGGTTACATATAATGCCTTTGCCTCACCCAAGCCAGGGCTGCAAGTGTGCCCTTCCCTGATACAGTGTGCTCTGCCTTCATTAGTTGCAAGTTTATCCCATGTGACCACCTTAGTGTTAGTACCAATGTGATGGCGAGTACATGTGGGGTTTGTTATTCCATCAAACTATTTTTGCAAAGATCCTTCTTACCATGTTTAATCATTGAAGTTTCTCTTCCTTTGGCTCATGTTCAGTTAAGGTTTTAACAGAGATACTCTTGAATACCAAGAACTGAAACAAATAAGCAAACAAAACAACTAACTATTAATATTATTATGAAGGAGAGAAAAACCATTTTTCTGAGTCATTACAGATGAACTCTGTGGTGGTGCAGTATTTCTCCACTTAGCTAAGATTGTACTGAGTCTAGGGACCAGCAGAGGTAAAAGTTCAAAGTCCTTTTAGCGCTTTTCTGAGCATGCACTTTCCCAAAGGATGAAGGTTGCCTTTTAATTTCCCTTGCATATATGGCTGGTTTTGAATGATTTAATTTCCAAATAGTCTCAGCCCAGGTTCTCCTCTAAGCCTAAAATGGTCTATTGTAGTTTTCCACCTATATTAACTTCCCCTAAGCTTCTCTGGTTTTGTAGTCTCCTTGTAGCTTTTAAAAGCACTGCTTGCCACTTCCTCACCTGCCTTACGCTTACAACTAACAGAAGTGTGTCTTATTTCAGCCCTTCAGGTGTCTTCCAGAGGTTAGAGAAGATGTACAAAATAATTTAAAAAGGAAATCTGCTCTTCTTCGTCTAGCTTGGGGAGGTGGAAAGTTGAGACTAAAAACCAGGTTGCTGCCTGGTCAAGACAGAGACCAGTGTTGTATTATGGATGGAGTAGAGTAATTCTGAGTAAGAATAGCACAATACTTTACCATTTGGGGTATTTAGTTGGTTGCTATAAACTTCTATTTTCCAGAGCACTGAGACAAAGTTGGGTCAGCTACTGCTTCCTCTTCCTCTCTCTTCCTCTTCCTCTTCCTTCTTGTCCTCCTCGTCCTCCTCGTCCTCCTCCTCCTCTTCTTCTTCTTCTTCTTCTTCTTCTTCATGTTTCTGTTGAGGAACGAGAACTTGGAGCTCACTAGCTCACCATTATGCTGACTGAAATATATTTTTAGTGATAGTAATGGTACAATTTTCCTATCAATGTAATTGTAAGACTACTGATTTAGTGAGCTTCTTATAATGAGTGCATGTAAATCATCTGAGTTAAAATGTCCCTGAACATCAACCTGAATACCTGATGCCATATTCAAATTTTCTAATCATAGGTTCCAGTGATTTTTGTGTACACTGAAGTTTGTGAACCACTCCACTCTGCCATGCTTTTAAAATATATAGAAAAATGTTTTGTTATTTAGAAAGGAAACAGAAAGCATTTTTTGGAACACTAAATGCTAGTGACAGAATTCAGTAGCTCAGTCCTACAATTCTGTTACAACAGAAAAATTAATCAAGAGATAAGAAAGTCAAAAGGAGAAGCAAATTGAAAGAAAGGTTTCTCACATTATAAGTGATGAAAATTCTTTGTTCTCTTGCTAAATTTCACAAAATGTACTTGACTTAATGGATGTATAATGGCCTTCAACAACTTTTCTACTGAAAGATTCGGATGTCAGAATTGCTAGAAGTTCCCTCCTGGCCATTCTCTGGAATTGTTTCATCTCTTTACAAGAAAATACACAGTGTAAGGTTAACTACAGGTCTACATCTGGGAAAATGGTTTCCCTGTCTACTTGATATAAATAATAGCAGTATTCAAAAGTTCATCTTCTTTCCAGCACAAATGGTTGGTGGCACTTCTGGCATAACAAATGCTGAACACAAAACACCTGAAATCCTTAAGGGAATGAAAATAAGTGGCATCATAAACCATAATTCATCAGCACCCACTTCCCAAGTGAATTTTCTTAATCCAGAGACAAACAACAAACTCATGTTGTGTTTTGCTTTGTTTTAAATGAAGCATGTTTAGCCAATGGAAAATACCAGAGCCTAATGACCTCGAGTTCAGTGCTATTCTCCCTATAATTAAGAATTACTTTAAGTGGTCAACAAAAACTGTGCATCAGTTTAACCACTGTGGTTCCCACAGCATAAAATACTACTTTTCATTCAAAGGACGTGTAAGACTATACCAATTGTTATGCACAAAGTCATGGCAGAATCAACAAATCTCTGCCTGTTGATTCTGTGAACAGTGATTGCTAACAAAGGAGGTGATGGAGGTGAACCTATCAATGTGTCATATCATTTCCTCGTGTGTAATTACAGATCACAGTATCAACTCTGTGTGGTTGTGAGATTTAGATGAGGCAACACATATAGAGCCTCCAATTAAAAAGTTGCCTAACAAATGTAGTAATTCTGTCCAAGAATTGGCTGATACTGGCAGCTAGTATACGTACTTATAGAATCCAGGGACTATGTGAGTTTTGCCAATAAGCATATAGAGGTAAGGTAAGGGGAACTGGCATTGTGCACTTAAACTTATTAGCTTTGTGACTTTGGGCAAATAAATCCCTTGCAATATATGCTTTCTGTACTGTCAAAGAGGGAATAGAACCTGCTCTGCCATTCCTGGGTTGATTGTGAGGATCAAATCGGGGGCTATGTGAAAATTTTTAGACAAAAGATGTTTCTACAAAAGTTTAAGCTATTATAAAGATATCGCTATCAGATAGTGAAATGTGAATATGTTTTCCCAAGGAAGTCTAAAAGGGTTTAGTAATTTGCCCATCTCATTCTTTTGTATTTAAAGATTTTTAAGATATTTCATCATAATTTGAGGGAAATTTTTGAAGAATATGACAAAATGGATTCAAATCATAATAATGATATAATATTAAAATGCATATATTTCATTTAACAGATAGATTTATGCCTTCTTTCTGTTTTCTACCTGTAAAACTATATCTCCATCACAGGAAAAACATCTGATTGAAAATATGAAGCAATTTGAATAAGGCAATAACTTGCTAAATACCTTCAAAGCAACATGGAGAGCATTCTAGCCCTCAGAAGTACATCAGAGAATGAGCCCCATTTTCAAAACGCTCATGTTTGTAACAAAAACACTGTTTCAGGGATAAGATAAATTTTAAAACTTTGTTATATTAAGCCAAGGTCAAGTGGCTACTTCTCACTGCGAAATAATTTGTACAAAGGAAGAAGGAACAAAAATAAAAAGACTTGTATAAAAGAAAACATTGTAGGCAGTACCCCAAAAAATGGACATGCCTATCAAGAAAAAAACAAAGTAGTTGACATCTTTGCACTTACATGATACAAAAAAACTACAATAAAAGTGTTTTTATATTTTTCACATGTAAAATTACACCATTATATACAATATAATTTTATTATATTAAATTCAATTTAAATAGATCCATGTTTACCAAGGAAATTTAAAATTAATAATTAATCAATTAATTATACTAAAGGTTCACTTTATCACAGCCCTTGTGAAAATTTTAGCTTAATATGAGCATAATCACTTAAGATCTATATAAAATTTGAAATTTGATATGATCTATAGAAATCTTTTCATGGCCTCCCAAATAGATTTTTTTTCCTTGCTGAAAAGCACCATACCAGGTCTCCGATCTTCTCTCAGAGTCCCAGCTGAGTCTCAAACACTGAGAAGATACTGGGAATAAGAAGGTTATATGTGTATCTCAGATAGAGGAAGAGTATTATGATTAGATTATGGGCTATGAAACTTGTCTATGTTTAAAAATAATTATCTTATATAGTATTTGGCCACTTCTACTACTTTTATATACATACATTTATATACTTATAACTTCACTGCCTAAATTTACTTACTGATTACTTATTTACTTATAAACTTACAAAATTACTCCCCCTAAGAAAATCTAATTAATGAGGTTATTTTTACGTGTTTTTATATTTCACAATATTCTGTATCTAACTGCTTCATGTGAACTATGTTGCTTAAATGCCACAACAGATACAAGAGGTAGGAAATGTAGAAAATGTATTCAACCAGATGTCGCTCTGCTTACTCTAAAGTACACTTAATACGACAGGGTCCAGGATCAGATTTTTGGAGCCCTCTGACTTTTATTTACTCTGCTGTCTTAGATAATGCCTTTAAGCCTTACCTACTGTGAGTGAGGATAATCTGTAGAAATCTGATAAGGTTAAAGCAAAGGTCAATTAAGAAAAAGCCATGTAAATCACTTTAGCATGATTCATGACCAATAAAATGAAATCAACAAATATGATCATGGTGTTGAAAATGATGATGATCATAGTGATGCTGTTGCTACCGCTGAAGGTGGTGATGGTGGTGATGCGGATGATGATGATGGTAATGTTGAAAATGATGATGGCAATGATGTCATAGTTACAATAGCAATACAAATGTCCAAGAAACATGAAAAAGTGCTCAATATCACTAATCATCAGGGAAATGCAGATTAAAACCACAATGAGATGCTTACCCCTGTCAAAAATAGCATTATTGAAAAGTTAGAAAACAATAGATGCTGGCACAGATGTGTTGAAAAGGGAACACTTATACATGTTTGGTGGGAATATAAATTATTCCAATATCTATGGGAAACAGTACGGACACTTCTCAGAGAACTAAAAGAAAATCTGCCATTCAACCCAGCAATCTCACTACTGGGGATCTACCCAAAGGAACATAAGTCATTTTATACAAAAGACATCTCCACCCATATTTTTATTGTAGCACAATTCACAACTGCAAAGATATGGAACAAATCTAAATGTCCACTAATGGATGAGTGGAGAAAGAAAATGTGATACATATACATACATGCACACATGCACACATAACAGAATATTACTCAGCCATGAAAAAGAACCAAATGATGTCTTTTGCAGCAACTTGGTTGGGACTGGAAGCCTTTAGTCTAAGTGAAGTAACCTAGGAACAAAAAAGGAAATACTGTATGTTCTCACTTACATGTCGGAGCTAAGCAATGGTATGCATGTTCATACAGAATGACTCAATGGACACTAGAGATTAAGAAGGGGGAGGATGACAGGGGCTACAGTATGAAAAATTACCTATTGGGCACAGTGTACACTATTCAGGTGTTGGTGTATTAAAAGCCTAAACTTTTCCACTATGCAATTCAACTGTGTAACAGAAAACCACATGTACCCCCCAAATCTATTTAAGTAAAAATATACAAAAAAATATTCAAACATGTGGTTCCAAAATTCTGCAGGCCAGTACCTGAATATGATGAAGATTTTATAGAATCTCTTTGGGAATCAACTGTTATGGTTTGAGCAATCAGAACATGAGTGGCCTCAAAACAATTTTCTCAGAATACACCAAATTTAAGGAAGTAGCATTAATAACATTGTTTCCACTTTAGTTGTGATTTCTATGTGAAGTGAGATTTTTATCATCAACTATGTCAATAACTATGATTAAAGTCAAGTGATGGAAAAAGTCATTTGAATTATTCTCTGTGTTTATTTAGTACAAATATCCAATTGACAGAATTTACCCCCCCAAAAAAGCAATTGTATTCAATGACATATCTACAAAGGGAATTCGATACTCAATGATTTTCCATTAAAAGTATGCATATAAATAATTTTTTAATGTTTTTACATTTCTAAATAAAACTTGACAAACATATGTAATCTATCTATTTAACTAGACCAATTTTTTGTTGTTGTTCCATTCATTCATGAAATCCAAATTTCTGGCAATGAAATTCACCACTCTATCAACTAACAAGCTTAACCTAATTTTATACTTAACTGATATAATAGTGTTCTTGCATTTCTGTGGATATAGCCATGATCATATGCTAAGATATTATATTAAGTCATTAAATGTGAAATGTCCGATTTTGAATCAAAAGTGTAGTTTATTACATCTCAAACAGGAAGCAGTACAATTAGTCAAAGTGTGCACCTGAACAATCAAGACAGTTTTCTCATCTTAATGGTGGCTTGTTTATGCCAGCAGCAAAGAAGCCTGGAGAACAAGTGGCAATGAAATAAAGGTGTTTTCCACAGCTTATTGAGAATGCCTATTTTTCTTTGCAAGAAGTGGTCCAAAGCCTGGAAGAAGTGGTAGTCAGTTGGTGCAAGGTCTGGTGAATACGGTGAATAACAGAGAGTTTCCAAGTCCAGCTGTGACATGTGGTTGGGCATTGTCTTGCAAGAGGATTGGCCTGTCTCTGTTGACCAATTTCAGCTGCTTCCTGGCAAGCATCCCCATCATTTCAACCAAGCGGGTGCAGTAGACGTCACTGTAATTAATTGACCAGGTTTCACGAAGCTGTAGTGCATAATCTCAGGGTTGCACCACCAAACAGACACCATTATTTTTTGATGAATATTCCATTTTGGACTGTGTTTCAGCACTACATCTTTATTCAACTATCATTCTGAACACTTGCAATAGTCAGAAAGTATCCATTTTTCATGACATGTAACAATTCAGTGCAGAAATGTTACGACAGCCTTTCTGTCATGACAGCAAAGAAAGGCAAGCTTCAAGACAATTTCTCTTCTGATGCTTTTAGAATTTATGTGGAACCCATCTATCCAACTTCTTTACCTTGCACATTTGTTTCAAATGGTCCAATATTGTTGGAATAGTAACGTCAAACCTTGCTGCTAATTCACGCATAAGTTGAGATGGATTCGCTTCCACTACAGCTTTCAGCTCATCGTTATCCACGTTGGCCTCAGGTCACACATATGGCTCATTTTCAAGATTAAAGTCACCAGAATGGAACTTCTCAAACCATCGATGTACTGTGCATTTATTAGCCACATCCTTCCCAAACACTTAATTGATATTTTGAGCTGTCTGCACTGCATTGGTTCCTTGATAGAACTCGTATTATAAATTAATATGAATTTTTGACTTATCCATGGGTTCACAAAAATTGCTCTAAAAAAATTTTAAAGAGAATCACAAGCCAAAATACGTGTTTGAAAGAATGAGGATGTACCTTCACAATAAAAATAAAACAAGAAGTGTCAAAGTGAAATGTCAGAGACACCAACTGTCAAATTTAGTACTTAAGAAAATTGGACATTCCATACTTAATAACCTAATATAACAAGATAGGAGTTATTAACTTTTTGCATTCTCATTCATTTCCCGTATGCCTTAATATAATAACAAACACATTATAAATTTTCTTCACATATAAGTGTGGATGGATGAATGAATATGTCTCAGATGACTAGAAAAGCAGGAGAAAATAAGATTATTTTCTTTCTGACTATAAGAAGAATATTTTTTATTTTGGAAAATTTAGATACAAAAATGTACACAAAGAAAATATTTTCGAAATTTATAATGTTAACATTAGGTTTTATTTTATAGTCTTTTTTCTTACACATACTTTAACTTATTTACTTTCTGTGTGTGTGTTTATTAACATATATGATTTACCTTTTGTCCCAGCTTGTCTGTCTTTACCTTCTTGCTTATATTTTCATCATTAAAAGCTATCTGGAAATATTTCAATGACAGCAGAATATTCCAATGTTTGCAGTTTTTAAGACCAGTATACATGGAACATTTAGAATGGTTTAAATTTTTATAATCATAAATAATATTGAATAAAATAACTCTATTCTTTAGCATAGATTTTCCAAAGTTAAATTTGGGGAATTAAATATTTAAAATATTTATATCTATCATCTGTTTTTTTATTTCAGCTATTATGGGGGTACTAAACTTTAGGTTACATATATGGCCCTTGCCCCCAACCCGAATCAGGGCTGTCATCTGTTTTTTAATCTATCATTCTACCTAAATTCTATCCAGTAAATTTGCACCATTTTACACTTCCACCAGCAGCCTATGAGGATGTTACTTTTACAATAAACATATTAAAATTTCCCTTAAATGTGTATTTAACATGTTAAAAAAACTATCTTGTGTGCACATTTCTATTCACTTAAAAATGGAGGGAAATTGGGGTGTGCGTGTGTGTGTGTGTATACACACATACATACATATATGTATGTGTATACACACATATGTATTCATCCATTAGAGCCGATTTCTGACTGCTGCTCTTTACCGTCCCAATTGCTCCTCACTTTGCCTTTCTTCCTTTGTATTTTGCAAATCTATTTCCAAGTACCTTTATTATGTGAAAATTTGTGCTACAAAGTTGTATTTTTTATTGCATCCCATCTCTAGGAATGCCGTATTTATCTTCCAGGTACACCACTTTGTGTTAATTTTGTCAAGTAGCATTTCAGACAGTAATGTGACAGTCTTTGTTCCAATTAGCTTTAACGGAATCTAAGTAAGCACAGAATTCAGTGTAGAAATACATGGATACAAATATATTCTCTCAATGCTGTCAATGTTGAATGCATCCTTTTAAGCTAGAACCAGCCAATGAGTGTTTTCAGACATAAAATCCAGGTGGTATTACTCTTTATCAAACACAGAGTATTCACAACTTTCACAAATGAGTTCACTTGTGATATTTGGTAATTCATAGTTCATTTTACTTTTTTTCTTGGTCATAACAACACAACATTTATAGAGCAGTGTTAGAAAATGAGGCATTCCATGAAAGTTCATTTTTTCTGATAACTGAAGCTTTGTATTTTAGGATATAGAGCTTTAGATATTTTTGATGAAAATGTTTATAAGTGCATTATATATATATATGTATATGTCTGCTTTAATAAGCAGTGCGTTTTTTCTAGAAAGGCATCATTGATTATAAAACTCATAAGGATTTATAGTCAATTAGACATAAATTTTGATCCTATTTTTTCTATTTAACAACTTTATGTATTTGGTAGTTTGTCCAACCATTCAAGGTCTTGGTTTCTTCATCTATTAAAAGGATATGCTCATTTTTAAAAATGTTGTGAATATTAAGTGAGATGTTAAATGTAAGGGAACTGGTGCAGTCCTTGGGAAATAGTAGATACTCGGTAAATAAATACTGGTTCTACATATTTTAACCCATATCCTCCTGCCCCTCACATTAAAAACATGCTGCCTACCCAGCATCTCAATGAATTGTATCTGGCATCATAAATATGAAGAATAAGAAAATGGATTACCCTTTAGCCAGAGCATCCTGGTAGTGTAGTGGTAAAGGCAAAAATATAATTTCAACTGTAAGAGATTATGTTATGGTAAAATTTTTATATTTTTGGTGAGACATATGATTTCTGGACTCAATAATCTACCTATATTGATTTAGATTATTCCCCAAAGATTAACCTCACCTCCCCGAGAGAGTAGCAGCTCAAAGAAGATCCCCATTTACCCTTTTCATTGTTTCAAACACCCTTTGAAAGCAATATTTTAATCTACCTCTGCAGGATTTTAAAGGCAAGCTTTTGGCAACTATAGAATTATCTTGAACACAAGATAGGAGGCAGGAGATGGGACTGGCGAGGACATCTGCTGAACCTGTGACTTATGTTTTCAGCTGATCTGGCTGGTTAGATGGTGGGATTTCATCCTCCACGTGTGTCTGCTTGCACAGAGGCAGAGTGACATTGCCCTCCAGAGCATCTCATCCCTAGCTCTGACTCTCACACTACCCAACTTAAAAATAGGCCAGAGTATGTGGTGTGGGAAAGGGGTGGAGTGAAAAATTAGATATTGTGAGAGTCCCTGTTGCTCATACCCTATTGTCAATGCTTCTCAAACTTTTATATAGTTTCTAAAATTTTCATAAGCTCATATAGTAGATATAAATGACAAAATGACTGAACCAAAATGTCTTGTCATCCAAACGCTTTCCCTTAACCTGAATAGGTGTTTTAAAAAATTCATATATGACAATTCACAGTGAATGAGTTTTAAGCAAACTAAAAAGAAGAGACTTCCTCTTGACACATTTCTTTCTTGAATAAGTCAGAAATAAAAGTATTTAACATAAGAAATCCTGCTAATTTAACTTTTTATACTGTCTGTAAAAATAATAATACTAATATGTTCATAAACTTATCTAGATGTGAACCCTATGTCAGACAATTTACATGCATTCTATACTTCTTTCCATCCACATAAATACTCTGCAAAATAGTGAAAAATCAGCCTACTTTCCAGATGAGAAAGACTAAACTTTGGATAAATTAGCTTCTTATCAAGTCGTAGAGATATCAAATTATTGTATTGGAATTCTTACCTATTCTTTTCTCTGAATCTCTGTATTGCCTTAGCATAAGATGGCAAACTGGCTGGTACCTGCTGTAAAACCACAGGTAAACTTACTAAAAAATAAACCTATTTTATAATATGTTGCCCTGATTGAACAGAAAATTTAGTGAAAACTATATCAAACAGTTCTATTTTGTAAGGGACATTTGAAAGATCCTTCCAATTTGAAGAAATCAGATTCTTTCTCCCACTTTTCCTACCCGTAATGATGATGGAAAAAATCCAAATCTGTGAAGATGTGGGAATGATATTTGGAAGTCATTGATGGAAAAAAAAGTCCTGTGAAATAGCTGTGTCATTTATACTTTCTATAAGAAACATACAAAGAGGTCTTGGCCACAGTAAAGGTGAAAAATATAGAAAATTTAATAGGGGAATCAATTATTTAAAAGTCAGATGGCATTTTATTATTCAAATTGAAAAGAGGAAATAAACTGCATTTGTATGAATACTTTCGTGTAATATCACCAATGAAGTACACATTTGCTAGACCCATCTGGAAAATTGTGAACTTGAACTTTTAAGGTAATCCTGAAAAAATATGGGGTGTCTAAAGAGACTATGCTATGAAAATGTTCCTTTCTTATGAAGACTATGAGAGACCTCACAGGGCACATGACAACCATGTCCCTTCATATTATTATATGCTAAAACATATTTTACAAGCTGCTGCTCTAGACTCTAGGGGATCAAACAGCATCACTAAAAAGAAAGACACAGTTGGTCTCCTTATTAGCTATTTAGAAACATTTTGAGCTGTCTAGCCATGCGATACTTACTATGTCCTGATGAAATTAGCTCCCCATATCTTGCCTGAATTGGAGCGAAGATGACATAACCCTTTCTGAGAAAGTGTTGGATGAATGGTAACAGATAACATGAACTTCAGGTTCCCTTACATTTATGATATTCTATGAATTTTATGTAGATATTTTCTGATGAATGTTTTCTGAGTAGGCTATGGAGAAGGAAGAGAAATATTTGGACTAGATCACATGCTTAATGAAAATCCAAATTATTTCCATGGCTAATATGCTGGTTGACAAAGTTAATTAACACCAGAGTGGGTAGAGTGAAGCTCCAGTCACGGGAAGCCTTCAACCTTTGGTAATTTGTTTATTCAAAATATGATTTTTCCTTTTGAGTTGTACTATTTTAATTGAGAATTCTACTTATCCAAAATTTATTAGCCAAATTAAATCAATTCCACCATTCATTAAGTATGCTGACGATGCACAATACTAGATTTGCACATGAATCCGTTTTTTCATCTCCCTCCCAAACATCAGTGTGCCACCCACTAATCAGATTTGATTTTTGAGTTTAATCTTTAAAATTACTTCAGTGCAATAATTATCCCACCACTGCCATTCTAGAGGTAAGAAATGGGGTTTGAATTTAAACAACTTAAGAAAATAGAGAAAAATGGAGGTGCCTTTAAAAAGGCATATTTCTGCATCAGCTTAAATAGGGTAAGATAAAGAATTTGGAGATGAAAAATTAAGATAGGTTGTAAATTATAATGACGTGAAAAAATTATAAGGTTAGTTTCTATTTAGTTGTTCAAAAAATATTGACTGTACATGAAGTATGTGACAAACACTCTGCTTAATTCTTGGGAAACACTGTCCTATACGAGGATAGAGTCTGGTGCAGTATGAAGACAAAGAAACACAGAATTGCACCCACCAAGCTACCCTAAATGTTCTTAGCATTTAGGGAATAGGGATGCTTAATTGAGACCTAGACAAGCTGATAAGTAAAACAAAGAATTACTATGGTATAAAAGGAAAAAAATGGGGATAAAATAAAAAAAAGAGTTAAATTATATAAAACAAAGTTTATTTGAATTTTAAAGCCTGTGAAAACTCAGATTCTTGAGATGATATACAGTAAATATGCCCATCTACAAAATGTCAAAATTATAGAGATTTCTGCCTTTTGCAATATCACAGTTGAACTTCAGTGTTTTCTGTCACTGAGGGTCAAAAACGTTTAAACGAAAGCATCATACTGGCACAGATTTATAGAAATATTTTTTTGTTTCTTCCTTTAGGATGAAGACATATGATCTGTCTTTCAATCTCTCAACTCCATTTGGTCTTTTTGTTTGTATACAACATGTTCTACTGCAGTAAATCCATCATAGCAGGGTTTGTGAGTTGCCTGTACAAAGCATTGCTGATAACAGCGATTGCATTCACTTCACTGGCAGCTTCAGAGGGAAGGCACTTTGAACATCAGGTTGAAGAGTGGAGGGTGGTCAGGAAAAAAATATGACATATATCTGTGGGAGAAGAAAGCGAGTGATCAGGAAGGATACAGGCTGTAAGAAGAGAAGTGAAACACACCAGCAAGTAACCTGACAGCAAATGACATTTCTCTAATTAGAACTCTGAATGTTGCAAAGAGTAAGCATTGGAATTTTAGTTCAGGTTTTGCATGAGTATCTGTGGGGCATTGGCATAAGTTCTGGTATGCTTTGCCACATGTATTTCTGCATTCCAAGAGAAAAATGTCAAATGTTTTTGAAGTGCCAATCGTAGACTCTGTTTGATGTGTTAGTATTGTTATTTTATTGCTTAACTTGTTTTAAAGCCTAATTTAGTGGAACACATTAGATAGTCTTACTTGCACCTCCCACCTCTAAGAGGAGAAATGATGGGATTAATAATGGTTTCCAACAGCTGGTCCAATCCTTGCTAGTTGGAGATTTTAATAAGAAAGTACAGCATGCTGGAATAGGCTGCATAAAGGGTGTTGGGTGTACACTGCATCTCTGTCCTGGAAATTTCATGCTATCTTTATTTTTATTTGCCAGGATGGTTTCCCAATTTTAGTGATGGATGTTCGTGCACAAAACAATAAATGGTTGTTCATGATAGCTGTACAAATTCAAAGATTGAGACACAAAGATAACTGACTGATAATAGAAGGGTGGGAGTTTAGTAAAAATCCCTTTTTTATTTAACTTTTAAGATTTCTAGATTTCTCTATATAGTTACAATTGTATTTCTAAATAGAAATAATAAACCCCCCAAAAGAGACATATACAGATTAAAGGCAAGATTGAAAGTAAGAGGTGGGGGTTTATCTGCATAAACTGTGACATGGTCTGACCCATCATTCCACCACTAATAATCTAAATAAAAGTTAAATGTTAATATATACATGGATAAATTAAATTTACTCAATGTTTATTAATGTCTTCTGTATACCAAATAAAATATAAATGTGATTATGCCATGCTTTCTACCTTTAAAAAAGATATAATACCATTGATTTACTGTTTCTGCAAGTAGTTATTTAATTACACTATGATCTAGACATGCATAGCATTATTTAATAAAAATGACCTACCCCCTTCCTAGAGCAGCTTGCAGTCTGAGAGACTAAATTTGTATAGATGAAACATGAACATATCAGTACAAGTGTTAAGGTGTGCATTTTTGGGGAGAAGAATCCAAGAACCTGTATTCAGTTGCCTAAGAAAGGTTCTCTCTCAGAATGAACGCAGATGTTTACAGGGCATTTTCATGCTTTGTTATGATCAAGAGCATCATCGTCTTCTTCCAGCCTGTATGGTGACATCAATCTGGCTGTATTTAGGGTTATTTTCACATACTCATATCTGAATTTGAGAGCTGTAGGAATCCAGAAAAATAAAAGTTTACTATGCATAAGTCATGGCATAGAGGAAGTAAAATCTTTGATGAGTAATAAAAGATGGATAAAAAGTCTAGATAGGCAGAGAGGTAGTTATCTTTACTCCAGAAAGAGATATAAGCATTCAGGAAGGAATGCCTGAAAGTAGAAAATAAAGGGAGAGGAGAGCAGTCTACACCAGTAGATGTCTCTTACTGGGAGAGGTGGACTAGCTCTGTGATGAGGAAGACCTTAAGTAGTAGGCAGATAATACAAAGTTGTCTCCAGAAATAGTATCCAAAGTTAGGTTTCCTTGAATGCTTGGTCTTTCATCATAAATGTCACCAATAGAGAATTATAATATAGAAAAGTGATAGAGAAGGGAGTAATGCAGACTACAGGACATATGGACCCAATGTCATTGAGAGAGAGAGAGAAAGAGACGAGAATAGTTTGATGCTTATTGCTGTAAACAAGCAAAGATGCCCTAGTCAAAGTTAATGTTTGATTACTTTGGGAGGTCCTCCCAGTCTGTGTCCTATTAGGATAGGTTTAGATCTAGTTACTAAAGATTTAACTGTGCAATGTTATCATGATTACAGATGAAAGCCCATCTAAAATCAATAGCTTCTTACTTACGCAAAAGCTTACTGGGGAGACTTAGAGATAAGCTGGCCACTTGTAACAGGGGTGGGGGGTACACGTTTAATACCCTCCATCAATTTTCCAAGAGGGTAAAATAGTATCACAACATGGTAGTCAAAACAACATAGCAGTGCATGGATGGAGCAAACTGCATAAATTATAAAATAATATCCCAATATCAATATTATTTTTTTGTGTGAAAATGTATTCATTTTATTTATTTTTGATTAATCACTTATATTTTAGCTTTATCAAGACATAATTTGTATACAATAAACTGCATATATTGAAGTGTAAATTATGATAGCTTTTGACAGTCTACTACCGTGAAGTCATCTCCATAGTCAGCGTAATGAACATGCCCATCAACCCCAAAAGTTTCCTTACACCTCTTTATGATTCCTTGCTCTTTCCCACCCCATTCCCAAGCAAACCCTGACTGCTTTTTTTATGGTTTAATTACTTTTTATTTTATTTTTTAAATTTTTTTTACTTTTTTATTTCAGAATATTACTGGGATACAAATGTTTTGGTTACGTGGATTGCTTTTGTACTGCTTGAGACAAAGTTATACATGTGCCCATCTCCCAGATAGTGTACATTGTACCCATTAGGTATGATTTAGCCTATCCCCTCCTGCCCCCACCTATTTGATTTCCTTGAGTTTTACTTCCTTTTGTGTACATGAGTGCAGTTCAGTTAGTTCTAATTTAATAGTGGGTACATGTGGTATGTGTTTTTTCATTCTTGCAATATTTCACTTAGGTCTCCAGTTCCATCCAGATTGTTACAAAAAATATTAATTCATTTTTTATGGCTGAGTAGTACTCCGTGATGTACATATACCATATTTTATTAATCCACTCATTATTGATGAGTATTCATGGGCATTTGGGTTGATTCTACATCTTTGCAATTGTGAATTGTGCTGCTATAAACATTTGAGTGCAAGTGTCTTTTTTATAAAATGTGTGTGTGTGTGTGTGTGTTTTTTTTTCCTTTGGGTAAATACCCAGTAGTGGGATTGCTGGATCAAATGGTAGGACTACTTTTAGTTCTTTGAGGTATCTCCATGGTACTTTCCACAGAGGTTGCACTAGTTTGCAGTCCCATCAACAGTGTATGCTTTTTCCTCTCTCTCCACATCCATGCCAGCATCTGTTGTTTTGGGACCTTTTGATAAAAGCTGTTCTCGCTGGGCTTAGGTGATATCTCATTGTGGTTTGGATTTGCATTCCCTGATGATTAGTGATGTTGAGTATTTTTTTCATATGTTTACTCAAAGTGTATTTATTTTACATTAAGAGAGAAATTTGACACCTCAACAATCTGCTCCCATCCCAAACATCTAGTCCTTCCCCTCCTGCTCTAGCATGTGTCTTTGGTCTCACAATAAATAGGATAGAGTAGGGGGTACAGCACAATCTACCCTTGCTTTGTGCTGCTAAGTGCATTTTGATATTATTCATTTCTACCCCAACTAAAATTATTTTCTGGGGGGAAAAGAGGACTTACAAAGGAAAATGAACTACCCAGAAATTTTGAATCTTTAGCAGATAACTTTCTTTTATATATTGTTATCTCTCTGGGTGACACACTAATATTTTGTAAAATTTGACAAAATCAGAAACATTACAATTAGCACTTATATAACTATCAATTTATTTACACATGATCATCCACAAAATCAGGCACTTTTCTTCACTCCTTCTATAGTGCATAGAGCCAAGATAATTTGCAGAGCACAGGAGTCAATAACATGCTGATCATCGCTTCTCCCCCAAAATAGCACATGCAAATTCCAAAAATGTGTGTCTTTTCCCCAAAGGACATGACTTGGCATGGTGCTGTAATGTCATATAGGCCTAGGAATGAATTTACAATTAATCTTTAAAAGTGTTTGAACCGCAAATACCACCATTTCTAAAACTGAGATAGCATTTACCCCACAAGGCTGTGGTGAAGTTTCAAGGAGCTACATAAAAAGGGAGACTTGCACAAAGTAGGTCTACAATAAATGTCTGCCCTTCCACAGAGAGTGCTACATGGTCCACAAAGTGTCAAATGGACATAGTATTTTAATAATTGCCACATCTTTATCCTTAAACTTTGGTCATCAAGGGCTTGAGGCAAGATTGCAATTCTTGCCCATGTTGAACTTCCCTTTAGAACCTACAATGGCCAGTTTAAGTAGTCATTCCTGATCTGTTTAGAGCCATAAATCATCTCATGCAAGAAACTAGATATGCTTCACCAAAATGGTAATCACCATTGAACTTTCCAAATTGAGACAAAGTACACACTGCACACTTTTTTTTACCAGCTAGCTTTCTGCCTGAACTGAACAAAGCATGCCATATTACCCTGTCAATAATCTTGACAAGAGTTGATTGTGCCAAATTGTAATGTATAATGGAAAAATTCTAGTCATTAAGCCAGGCAGTGGTGAAATACCTTTTAAGCAGCAGAAAGTTCCTGGTGGTTCAGAAATCATACCTTGTACGTGTTGCAGGGATAGTCTAAGAGACAAAGCAGACTTGCTCTAGGTCTCACATGGATATACTTCATTTAAGGCCTGCAAACAGTGATACATCTAGAAAAAACCATATTTGCCAACAGATACCCCATAAATACATTTATATGAGAATCTTACTACTTAAACCAGACCACCTCTTCAGAAATTTCGGATCAGTGTGTTATATCCAGTGAATGCCCTGTTGGTGCAACCTCTCTAAGCACCCCTCTCCCTGTCAAACTTCATGATGTCTCTAAAGACAGTTTAGTAGTGAGAAAGTTGCTTGGCACTCTTGGGAAACAGGTCTAAAGGTGGTGAATCATTTTGAGGGATAATTTTCTCCTACTGTGGAGAGATCAAGAGACCTTTTTTCTAGGGACTGGGTCTCAAGTTTCTCAAAATGTACATACCTCCCAGTTTCACATTCTCCAATCCTCTATATTCATACTTGGGTCAAAGCTAAATTTTGTTTCTGGGGATTCTCCTAGTCTGTATTAATTAGAGACCATCCACTCCTCTGATAATGCTTCCTGAAGGGGTAGATTTAATTAGTAGAGGGAATTATTACCCTGGCCTGGTAAGGACAAGTTAGGATATACCATATTTATACTCACCAAGCTTTGCCTTATCAAGTTTAATTCACAAAAGCAATCTTATTTTCCAGTGTCTCCTGAAACTGCATTGCACAGAAAACATAACACTTGAAGCAGTATTTTAATTTGGGATGGCTTCTGGGGACTGTTGGGGATTATAAGGGATGCAAATTTACATGGTGCAAAAGCATGGTCCTCCTAGATTATGCCGGCAAGAAACCTCAGGCCTGAGTGTGCTTTCTGGTTGGTAGTGCTCAAGTGGAATAGGGGACACTCATAAGAGAAGCTGTTTATTAAAACAGCTGGTGTCTAATCTGGATCTATATATTACCATGTGCCAAGTCTCAGCTAAGCTAGTTAGGAGAATAGATGTGGACTCAGCGTTGAGACCCAAACCGCTCATAGGGAGAGGTACCCACCCAGAACAACCCTTGAACACATGCCCCTGGTGTTAAAAGAAAGAAGTAAAATGGACTTTTAGATAATAGTCATTCTCATTAAGTTAGGTGATACTTCATTGTGGTTTTGATTTGCATTTCCCTGATAATTAGAGATATTGAGCATTTTTTCATATGTTTATTGGCCATTAGTCTATCTTCTTTTGGAAAGCTTCTGTGCTTGTCTTTTGCCCACTTTTTAATGGGGTTGTTTGATATTTGCTTACTGATGCATTTGAGTTCTTGGTGGATTCTAGTTATTAGACCTTTATTGGATGTATAGCATGCAAATATTTTCTCCCATTCTGTAGGTTATCTATTCATTCTATTGATTGTTTCATTGGATGTGGAGATGCTTTTTAATTTAATCAGGTCCCATTTATTTATTTTTGTTATTGCTGTGAGTGCCTTTAGGGTCATCTTCAGAAATTCTTTGCCTAGAACAATATCTATAAGAGTTTTTCCAACCTCTTCCAGAATTCTTATAGTTTAATGCCTTAGGTTTAAGTCTGTTATCCAACATGAATTAATTTTTATGAGAGGTAAGAGGTACAGATCGTGTGTCAGTCTTCTGCATGTGGCTATCCAATTTTCCCAGCACCATTTATTGAATAAGGACTATTTTCCCCAGTGTTTGTTTTTGTCTGCTTTGTCAAAGATCAAATGGCAATATAAGAATGGTTTTATATCTGGGTTCTGTGTTCTGATCCATTGGTATAGGTCTCTTTTCTTGTGCCAGTACCATGCTGTTTGGGTTATTATAGCCTTGTAGTATAACTTGAAGTTTGGTAAAGTGATGTCTCCCAATTTGTTCTTTTTGTTTAAAGTTGCTTTGGCTATTTGGGATATTTTCTGGTTCCATAAGAATTGTAAAATTATTTTTTCTAGATCTGCAAAAAATGATGTTGGTATTTCAATAGGGATTGCATTGAATCTGTAAATCACTTTTGGTAATATAGACATTTTAACATTGTTGATTCTGCTGACCAATGAGCATGATATGGTTTTCCACCTGTTTATGTACTCTGTGATTTCCTTCCTCAATGTTTTGTAGTTCTCCCTGCAGAGGTCTTTCACCTCCTTTGTTAAATATATTCCTAGGTATTTTATTTTATTTCTTGTTATTGCAAAATATATTGAGTCTTTGATCTGATTCTCAGCTTGACTGCTGTTGGTGTATAGGAATGCTACTAATTTGTGTATATTGATTTTGTAACATGAGCCTTTGCTGAATTTATTTATCAATTCCAGGAGTCTCTTGGTTGAATCTTTGGGGTTTTCTAGATATAATATCATATCATCAGCAAAGAGCGAAAATTTGACCTCTTCTGCTCCCATTTGGTTACCCTTGTTTCCCCACTTTTGTCTGATTGCTCTGGCAAGGACTTCCAACACTATATTGAATAGAAGTGGAGATAGTGGGCAACTTTGTCTGGTTCTGGTTCTAGGTGGGAATGCTTTCAATTTTTCCTTGTTCAGTATGGTGTTGGCTATGGGTTTGTCATATATGGCTTTTATAATATTGAGGTATGTTACATCTCTGCCTACTTTTTTAAGAGTTCTTATCATAAAAGGGTGCTGAATTTTGTCAAATGAATTTTCTGTGTCTATTGAGAGGATTATATGGTCTTTGTTTTTGCATCTATTTATCTGGTGAATCACATTTATAGATTTGCATATGTTAAACCATCCTTGCATCTCTGGGATGAAGCCCACTTGATCGTGGTGGATTATTTTTTTGATGTGCAGCTGCATTCGGTTTGCTAGGATTTTACTGAGAATTTTTGCATCTGTATTCATAAGGAAAATTGGTCTGTAGTTTTTGCTGTTGTTGTTGTATCCTTTCCTGGTTTTGGTATCAGGGTGACATTGGCTTTGTAGAATGAGTTGGGGAGGAGTCCTTCCTTCTCTAAGTTATGAAATAATTTCTACAGTATAAATACCTCTTCCTCTTTGTAAGTCTGGTAAAATTCAGCTGTGAAACCATCTGGTCTGGGACCATTTTTTGTTGGGAGATTTTTCATTGCTGCTTCAAGTTCAATACTTGGTATTGGTCTGCTCAGGAGTTCAATTTCTTCCTGATTGAGCCTAGTGAAGTTGTGTGTTTAAAAGTCCCAAAACAACAGATGCTGAGAGAAAGGAGCACTTTTACATTTTGGTGGGACTGCAAATTAGTGCAACCTCTATGGAAAGTAGTATGGCGATACCTCAAAGAACTAAAAGTAGACCTACCATTTGATCCAGAACACCCCCACAGGGTATTTATCCAAAAGAAAAAAAAATTTATAAAAAGGACACTTACACTCAAATGTTCATAGCAGCACAATTCACAATGACAAAGATGTGGACACAACCCAAGTGCCCATCAGTACATGAGTTGATCAATCAAATTTGGTATATGTATACCATGCAGTATTACTCAGCCATAAGAAATGGTGAACTAATTGATACCTTTTGTGACAACCTGGATGGAAGTAGAGATCATCCTTTTAAGTGCAGGAATGGAAAAACAAGAAAACACATGTACTCACTACTAAATTGGAACTAATAGATCAACACTCATGTGCACATATGGTAGTAAAATTCAATGAAAATCAAGCAGGTGGAAGGGGGTAAAGGGGATGGGTAGATTCACACCTGACAATACAATGTGCACTATGGATGCACACTTTTAACTTTGACTAAAACTGCATAAAAGCAATTCATGTAACCAAAACATTTCTACTCTTGTCATATTCTGAAATAAAATAAAGAAAGAAAGAAAGAAGTAGGATAAAAAAATTGGAGGCAGGGGAGAAGTAATATAAATTAATTGGAAGTGGTGATGAAGGTATTTTACATTTGAGGACTTTAAATAAACAAAATGAAGATTTATGGACCACTTTTCCAGAAAAATATTTCCTAAATTGGTTCCTTTGAAATAATAAATAGTTTATTTTCCCTATCTTCCTTGTAGGAAACCTGGAAAAGCAGTCGTTTCTCTCTTTCTCCCATTTCCCTCCCCTGATGCTATGCTAATACTTCCATACTCAAAGGAAGACAGAGAGTGACTTCAGGGAGTGAATATGTAGGGAATGGGACCTTGGCTCTCTTTCTAAAGCAACTACTGAAGAGTGTCAACAACACTATTTGTTATGTAGTGTTCATTTCTACAATTGCCCAAACAGCACAGAAACCACTCGTGCTGTTTCTCAGCTTCCGCTGGGGCTGAGCAATGCAATGCTACAGCACAGGGAACCCATGGAGCTCTGCCGTGGAGGGTTTATTTTTAGCTGAGACTCCAAATAGAAACTGACCTTTCCAATCTGAATGTCTCCCCATTGCTCCTGCATGAGGTAACAGAGGTATAACAGTACCTACTCTAACAAATAACATCTGTAATTACAAGTGCAAAATTATCTACATGTCTTAACTCCTTTAATATTCACAAAACCAGGTGAAGGAGGCACCATTATTATTCTTTCCATTGGTCAGATGAGGAAACTAAGGTTTTGAAAATTTAGGTAAATTAATAGATAGCTTGCCTATAGCAAGAACGCCACACCTTTTTGCAGCTACATTGTGGGTCACCAGGTGAAGCAAGTAGATGGCTTTTCAAGACCCAGTGGAAAAACTTCAATCCTTAGCACTTAGGTGTGAGCAACAAGCAGGATGGAGGCCTGTCCTGGCCAGAGGAAGAAGTGGACATTCTAGTATATTGCATTGTGGATCTCAGGGACTGGGACTGGATACTGATAGAAGAAAACACTTAATACTTGGATGCAACTTACAAATAAATATCTAGAAGACAGATTTTCATTTCAGTGCGTGGGAGCCACAACTTTTATTATTGTATTATTTCTGATGTTCTACAATGAGGGGATAAGAAAAGCTTCAGGAGGCGACATGCATCAATTCATGAGCTGGGTGGACAGGATCACATATCACTAACAGTGTGGGCTCTGGAAACAACTAGCCAGGGTATTAGCTCTTTGATTCTAGGCAAGTTACTTGAACTCTGTGCCTCAATTTCTTCATTTGTAAAATAAGAATAATAATAGTACTTACCTTTGGAGATAAAAGTATTCTATGAATCAATACACATAAAGCCCTTAAAAGTGTAGCCGGCATAGACTGAATGCTTAATAAATCGAACTATTGTTTTAGTCAATGATTGTGATGTTCAGAATGAATTATTAATCCTTCCTCCACCACTTTAAAGAAATATGTCTTAATCAATTCATTCCTATAGATACCACATGTTGCACTAATTCTTTAGGGACATCTTCTCAGATAGCTAAAGCTTTCAGACAAATTAACCTCCAGGCTCTAGAGACTGATGCCACACAATTTCACACCACAGGCACTTGCCTTACCTGCATTAAATGTACTTACGGGTGGGAGCTTATCCAATGCAGTTTTAATATTTTCAGATACTGTCTCTATTTTGGCAAAATGATTTCCAACTCTGGCTTAGACTGGCTTCAGCTACTCTGCTCTGAGCTAAGGTACCAAAATGAAGAACTATCCAATGAACAGGGATATAATGTGCACAGTTGAAAAGATTAACACTTGTGATTTTGATTTTGAAAACACTACTCAAACTCTTTGAACCATAGTCCCCAACCCAACCCCAGCCACCAAGATATAGATTTTATATGTCTTCACCACTAAAACACACACAAACATAAACACACACACAAACCATTTGCCGATATTGATTTAAAATTTTCCTAAACATGAAAAATCAAGTTCAATAGTCTCATCCTTCAATGTATATAAATAATAAACTTTCCGGAAAGTATGTGATACTAGATGCATTATTGGACTTGTCATGAAAAAGTCCAAGCCTTCTTTTATGTGATAAAACTAGTGAGCTTACATTTCTTATGACCCAGTTGAAGCAGCCTAAGGCATGACAGAAATTATAAATTAAAATATAAAACCATAAAGAGAGTAAAATGGAAGTCAACAGGGAGCTAAAAAACAACCAACAAAAAGAGAATTATCTTGGAAAATGGGCAAGTATGAGACACAGTACTGAAATGTATAATGGGAGTATAATGAAGTTCAACCTGAGATTAGCAGAAAGTGTTTGCAGAGTTCTTCTATGTAACCCAAATTGAAGCATAATGATTGGTTTACTTGAGATTTAAGTAATTTAAACCAGAATAAAATAAACGTATCTACTCATAATTATAATTCAAAATTCTTCCTCTGCCTAGGAATGAGGCCTGACTTTTACCAAACGACATAAGAAATATGCTGATTTTATTCCTTTTATTACAAGTACAGCTCCCTGGGGCAGGGCCAGCTGGAGAAAATTCATGTAGGCTGGTACATTGTGAGTCCTTATTTATAAGGCATTAAAAAAACAACAGGGCGACAAAAGAATACTCCACACAATAAACCAACAGCCCTGAGCCACATGCATGCAGCTCTTTCCCCAGCCCAGTCGCACCACGGTTCCCCTTGTCACTGAACCTGCTTTCTCTTACTCTCAGTGAGCTTCCTCCGGTGGGACAGCTCTTGCTTCAACAGTCTGTATTGTGTCAAAACTGGAATTGTCTTAGTGTGAGCATCTTAAGACAGTATGGTTTTTTATTTAATGTGGAAACATTTCCTTTGGACCAGTCTTGTTCCTTTTCATAGATGAGTGACTAGAGGGTGTCAACGTGACTCAAAACAGACTGCAGGCTAAAGCATACTAATTTTCTCTGCTCTCAGAGACTTTAGGTCTTTTAGGAGACGGATTTGTTAACCCAATACTTGCAGATTTGAAAAGAAAATGAGAAAAGGCAGAAAACTAGGTTTAAAATGACCCTATCGGCAGAAATAAACATTTTGAGGAAGCAATGGGGCATTTTATATGCAGATGAACATTCTTATTTTTTAAGTGAGCATTTTTAAAATGCAGCTGCCTTATGGATCATAAAAATGCATACATAGTAAGCACCTATAAAAATGTTTGTAGAGCATTGCATTGTGGTGAAGAATGTGAGTTTAGGCACCATGATTATTAGTTTCAAATCACAACTCCAAGTTAGTTTACTTCTCTATGCCTGTTTCCTGTATACAAAGCAAGAATATCTCATAGTTTTGTTTTGCATGGCAAATTGCATGCATTCAATAATTGTTAGATACTGTTATTTTTGTGTGCTTTTATTTTGTTATCTTTTCTTTAGTATTAGGATGATTGATTGGCACATTCAGACTTAAATGATTGTTCTCTTTAAAGGATTCCAGTCAACAGATTTAATAAAGTATTAATCAGAAGGAGAAACATCAGTATGTTTTGGACTCTCTGTTGTATTTTCTTCAATATATCAAGAACTTTGAAACATGGCAAATGGAGAGAAAGCTTTGAAGACAAGCCAGAATTTGAATCCCAAATTTTTCACTTACCAATTTTGTGATGTCAGAAAAATTGTTTTACCTCTCCTAGGGTAAAAAGACAAAGGTCTGCTTCACCTCATGACATATAATAGCAATGATGATCAACAAATCTAATCACCTTAAATCATGAATGAGAGTTGATGAGGAAAAATATGGAGATCTACTGAAGCGTCGCATTTTCCTTAATTAGTCTTAGTCTGGGGTCTCTTAGTAAAGTTCACAGGACTCTGAATGAGCAGTCCAGAATCCTCATTCATTCTCTCCTGTCCTCTCTCCTCTCCTCTCCTCTCCTCTTCTGTTCTCTTCTCTCTCTCTCATATAAAGATTGTTCTATGAGAAATCTTTGTTTTTCCCTTTGGTAACCTAACCCTGGGAAGAGCAGAGTGATAAACACAAGTTTGCTTAATACCATGCCATGACTTATGGCCAGTTCCATGGCGGCACTTTCACTTTGCATTCTATTGTCTGTTTACATATTTTGTATTTTCAGGTAGAACTTCATATGCTCCTCTGCACAAAATCCATGCCAATTAACACAGTGAAAGCCACATAGTCAGAAATTCCACACATATTTATTGAAAAACAAAATCAGTAATCAGTCATATTGACATTTGAAGAAAAAAATAAAACAAGCTCCCCACAGTGATTGTTCGGGACATGCTGTGCCAGTAACTGACATATTAATTCTAACTTGGTATTACATAAATGGGTCTGGTAACCAGACTCATTCCAGTACAGTTGTCAAATATATGGGAAACATCTGTAAAGTTCTGAGCTCTCTAGTAAACCTAGAACAAACAAACGAAAGAAACCAAAACTTTTTTTATAACACTGATTCAAATGGTACAAAAACAATTTATGTAACCAAAATGTTTGTATCCTCGTAACATTCTGAAATTTAAAAAAAAAAAAGATGAAAAAAAAAAAATAAGCAGATGGCAGTATTTTGCTAGGAAAGCAAATAGAAATGGTTCCATTTTGCATGAAGGTTAAATCAGAAATATAAGAAAACTGTTAATATTGGTCCAAAAGATCAGTGATCATGACAATAAAAATAGAATATGCAAGCATCACATTTCTTTTGCTTAGATTTCAAACCTGAATGAAGCAGAGATGTGAAGTATCTATGAGTTTCTTGAGTTATCAAAGCAAACAATGGAAGCCACATGCTCAGGCTCTTAAACACACTCATGAATAAACCCACTAATGATCTTTGGCACTGGAAGCCCAATTATTGTTTGTTTTTGTTTCTGTTTTTTAGTTTTAATTTTCTTCTTTCATAGGACTACAACTCAGTAGGGAAATAAGAAGTTGTGGTTTTGAAGTAATTTTCATTAACTTTTAAAACACTTTCTTGAGTGGGAAAGAAAACCTAAATAATTAACCCCTTGTAATAGCAGCATGGGTTTGGGTGTCACATTAAATAGGTTTTCAAGACAGATTTCACCACTTTATAGTTGCCAGACCTCGGGCATGTTAAATAGCACCCTGTTTCTCACTCTACTACTGCAATGTTTAACAGAACAGAAGGGAAGAACATAAACTTTGGATTAGAATAGACTACGGTGTGAAGTCTGGTTCAACAGTTGATCTGTAAAATGATATACTCTGTGGGAGCCCCTGTTGTAAAAGGAGACAATGAATCTGGTAGGGTTGTTTTGAGCACCGAATAGCACATAGGAGGACAAGGAGTGGCCCACAGTGATTACTCTATAAATGCCAACTCATTTCATTACCACCTCCTGCCCCTCCACCCACTCTGATCTCCCACCCAACCACCCCAGAGTGAGTGATCTACCAAAAGGAGATAGAACGATATCTAATGGTCACAGCAGGGCCGTGGATTCCTTTGCCTTCACGCTGCAGGGTGGGATCACTAGCAGGTAACTGTTCTGTCTGTATCTACATGTGGATGAGATAACCATTTGTAAGTGGATCTCCCTTTTCATGACAGACCTGACTGTGAAAATGAATACTGAAAGGAGAAGATATGTCTTTCTTTGAAGAGATCTTTGTGCTCACAACCACAGCCATGGGAATACTCACTCAGCCTTTAATACTAGAGTTAAACCAATACACAAAACATAGGCAGTGTGGATGGCAATGACATACCAGTGAACTAAAGGGGAAAAATGGACAAAGATGGGGACTCATTCCTTTTTGGAAAAGGTGTAGTCACCTGAAGGACTAAGTTGTCTTTGAGTCAATGAGTAAGTAAGTTTGCCTTTGGGAGAACTAAGTTTGGGAAATCACAGAGGAAAAGGAAAGTCTGGTGTAACATCTTACTTAGATGGACTTATAGGCCAAGCAAAATAATTTGTTTGTAAGTTATAGCATAGAGGAAGAGAAATATGCAATATGAATATATAGGTATATTTAAGAAGCAACCTGGATTTGTAGGGCAGTGGAACAATTATGTAGGCATGATACTATAATTGCAAATACTTGACCTTGCACCTTTGTCAAAATATATACACTAGTAAACCTTAATGCAAACTTCGTTGCATAGTAACGTCTCACTATGGGTTACTCAATTGGGAGCAATGTCCCATACCAACATAAGATGTTTATATCAGAGGAAACTGTAAGAAGGGAACAGGGTGAAAGAGAATATAGGGGAACTCTCCACAACACCTGTTTAATTTTCTGTAAACCTAATACTGCTCTAAAAAATAAAGTTTATTAAAACAAAACTATATTTACAGATGGTAGGAAACATCTGATATCTAATTTAAATATCAAAAACATAATATCGTAATATTTCACATAATTCCAAAATCTAACCAGAGTCATGTGACCATTCTCTAGCTTCAAAGTTATGCCTGGAAAGTTCCAGATCCTCTTTCCCTAACAGAGTTTTGCACACTTTCCTTTTAGTTTGAGGAACACCCTTGTCTTTTAGACCAAGACCCTGTACTTAACTGCTCATCTTACTGGCCTTCACAGCTTGCTTTCTTGGTTGAATTACTAAGCTATATGCTGTGTCTTATTTTTAAGCTCATTAGAATGCCTGAACTTTTCTCGATCTTAATGGTAATCTTACAAAATAGCTATGTGATTTGACAGGTGTGTGAAAAGACACCCATCTAAGAAAAAAAATGAACCTACTATCACCCATTTAGAGTGTAGAAGTAGAGAGTGAATTTTTTGTAAGGCATTATTTTATACTATGGTATTTTTAAAATGCATCATTTTTTGAGTCCTAAAAGAGCCATTTTCTATAATTTGATCAAAATTGTTGTGACTGGTTGCTTTCCAGAAGAACTTCCTTAAAATATTTTTGAAAGATGACATGGCATTTGTGATAATGAGAAGGGAAAGGAGGAGGAGTGTTGTAGTTTTGTCTTGTTACTATAATAAATTATCACAAACTCAATGGTTTACAGCAATACAAATACATTACATTAAGTTCTGAAGGTCAAAGGTCCAAAGTGAGTCTTACTCAGCTTACTCACCAAGGTGTAGGCAGGGCTTTATTTTTTCTGTGGGCTTCAGGGGAAAATCTGTTCCCTTGCATTTTCTAGTTTATAGAGATAGCCCATATTTCTTGCATTGTAGCCCCTTCCTCCATCTTGAAAGCCCATGGTTTATCATCACATCACCTCTTCTGACTCTCCTCCTCCTGCTTCCTAATTACAACCCAATTGCTAGGACTCTTACGATGATACAGAGCCAACCAGGGTGTTCCAGGACAAGCTTCCCTTATCAAGATCTTTAACTTCATCATGGCTGAAAAGTCCCTGTGCGAAATCTCTATCCCTGAGGATTAAGACTGGGGGCCCATTATTCAGCCTACCACTGAAGGCTGAATCAGAAGGTGGGGGCAGATGGCTTATCAGATTAAAGAATGGAATAAGAGAATCATGGGAAATATGAGAGGCAAGAGATAAGAAGAAAATCCTGAAAATTGGAAAAAGCAAAACCAAATGTGTATGACTGAAGCCTAAGGGTAACACTTGACATAGGTTATTTTAACGAAATGCATTATTAAGAAGATCCTTGTAGAGATGTCATTTGACATACGCAAACTATAGATTTTAGGTCCCTCCATTATGCTTCCTTAGCAATTACAATTACAATAACTAATGTGGAAATTCATTTTCAATTTTGGTTTATCATGTAGCTCGACAATTTGTAAAGGATTTGCAGGGGAAAGGATTCGATAATGTGATTTGGCTGTATTATGCAAATTAGCCTTTTGTTTCCTGTCTATGTTCAATTTATGAGCAGAAAAGTTACATGCTTCTTCAAAGCTTTAATGTAATTTTTTCTTTCATTTTTCTCTAAGAAATAGATGATTATAATAAACATATAGGGTTTACAGGAAGTTGCCTTTTTAACAAATCATGATGTCATTTTATGTCAAACAATGAGTCTAGAAAGATAAACCTAGATTTATGCCTCTGATACTTAGTAAACATAGTTAAAAATTTAATCTGAATCTCAGTTTTACCATCTAAAACATGGATATGCTGATGCCTTACCATATTAGTATTTTTGATAATTAAATAGGATAATATATATGAAGCACCCAAAGTCCCACTATAAAGTAGGTTTCCAATTAGTATGCATTTATTAGTAATTAATATGTGGACCAATGACACACAGCTTCTTAATCAAAATTGTCATGCTCTACTTACTAGGGTGAAAGTTGGAAATAAAGCAATACATATTAGTAAGAGTGTGTTTGAAAGAAGCACTGAGAGTTTTATGGACCCAAAGGAGAAACATTTACTGGAAGAAGGGTTTCGGATGCCCTTTCAGTTGACAAAGTGGGAGGAATACATTTCAAGTCACTAGAATGTTATATGCAAAGGAGAAAGAGAACAGAGATGTAACCTGGGAGGTAATGGAGATTTAAAAACATTTCTTCTGGACGTCAGAAAACATGGTAGAGTGGACATTTCCAACTATCCCTTCTTCCACAGAAACAATAAAAAAAATCAGCCATAAACTATATTGTTTTACTGCTGCAACCATAATATTTGATGTTTATAACAAGTATTAATAGTTAAAAAATAACTAATTTAAATAAAACTATATTCAAATCAAAATCAAATTAAACTTCTAAAGATGTACAGCATCCGAGAATGAACTTTTTGCAGGACTTTAACAAATAAAACTCAAATTGTACTAAATTACTCAACTGTTTTTTTAAACTTTATTTTTTATTTTTATTTTATTATATTATTTATTTATTTTTAATCTATTTCAGAATATTACAAGGGTACACACGATTTGGTTACATAAGTTGTTTTTTACCATGGCCATCCCCCAGATAGTGTGCATTGTGCCTGTTAGGTGTGATTTTACCCATTCCCTCCTCCTGCCTCCCACCTGCTCAATTCCTGATGAATATTATTTCCATATGTGCGCATAGGTGTTGACTGATTAGCTCCAAATTGATGATGAGTACATGTGGTATTTGTTTTTCCATTCTTGTGATACTTCACTTAGAAGAACGGTCTTCAGCTCCATCCAGGTTAATACAAGAGGTATTAGTTCACCATTTTTAGGGCTGACTAGTACTCCATGGTATACATTTACCACATTTTATTAATCCACTCATATATTTATGGGCACTTGGGTTGTTTCCACATCTTTGCAGTTGTGAATTGTGCTCCTATAAACATTTGAGTGCAGGTGTCTTTTTTATAGAATGTCTTTTTTTTCCTTTGGTTAAATACCCAGTAGTGGGATACTGGATCAAATGGTAGGTCCACTTTTAGTTCTTTGAGGTATCTCCATACTACTTTCCATAGAAGTACTAGATTGCAGTCCCACCAGTAATGTATGAGTGTTCTGTTAACTATATTCTTACTCTACAAACATTTTTCTATTTTTAAAGTTTATAGATATATATATTACTTTTTAAACTTTTTTTTAAAAAAACTGAGACATAAACACACACATTAGCCTAGGCCTACACAGGGTCAGGATCAATATCACTGTCTTCCACCTCCACATCTTGTCCCACTGGAAGGTCTTCAGGGGTGATAGCACACACGGAGCTGTCATCTTCTATGATAACAATGCTTTCTCCCTGAATACCTCCTGAAGGACCTGCCTGAGGCTATTTTATAGTTAACTATTTTTTTTTATAAGTAGAAGGAGTACATGCTAAAATAATGACAAAAGTATGGTAGAGTAAATACATAAACCAGTAACATAATCATCTGTTATTAAGTATTATGTTCTATACATAATTGTATGTGCTTTTATTGTACTGTCAGTGCAATAAGTTTATTTTCACCAGCATCACCACAAACATGTGAGTAATGCATTGTTCTATGACTTTAGAATGGCCACAATGTCACTAGGCAATAGGAATTTTCCAGCTAGATTATAGTCTTAGGGACCACTATTTTATATGGGGTCTGTTGATCAAAATGGCACTATGTCATGCATGACTGTTTAATAAGGTGAACAAAGAAACTTAAGTTGCCTGGGACAAAAGATTATGGTCGAGGCATACAATAGAATGCCAAAAGTCTGAGAGAAAAAGCTGGAGAAAGAGTTTCTTTGGGGAATTATGGCATTCAAAAGCACCAGCATATACTGAGGAATTTAGAAAGCCACACGCATGCCCCTGGTAGGATGCATGTTCAGAAAAGACCTCAGAAGACCTTAAGCTTTTCACCTCTGGATCATTTGTAGGCTCCGTACAGGCAGGGAGTGAAGGCTAAGGCAGAATTATAAACAGTCTGGCTAGGCTTTGAAGGAGTGCCCCAGCACTGAGCCAATCTAGGAAGACTTGAAAGAGGTTTTTTTGTTAGTTTTCTCTCTCCTTCCTTCCTTCCTGCCTCTCTTCCTGCCTTCCTTCCTGCCTTCCTTCCTGCCTTCCTTCCTTCTTTGTCTTGCTTGCTTTTTTCTCTTTATTTTTTTCTTTATTTTCTTTCTCTCTGTTTTTGTTTGTTTTCTGACTCCTAGTGTTTAAGGGAATTCCTCTCTCAAAAAGGAACAGACATTTCAGAGACCACAAAGCAAGGAATAGAATCTTTAAAAGTAGTTGAGAAAACTTTATATAGTTTACTAAATAAACAAACAGCCACCAAAGCCTACAAAAAGCAACAAAAACACACCAAAGGAAGGAAAAGAATCTGATTCACAGAGGTAATGTATTGTAATATCCAAAATATCACATTTTCAACAAAAGTTAAGGCCAATTCACAGATGTAATTAACAGAAGCTGTCCCTAAGGAAGCATAGGCTTTGGAATTGACACACAAATATTTTATATCAAGTGTCTTAAACATGCTCAAAGTGCTAAAGAAAACCATGAGCCAATTTGATTTTTGACAAGAGTGAGAAGACCATTCAATAGGGAAAGAATAGTCTCTTCAAAAATTTGTGATGGCACAACTAACTATACACAAGCAAAAAATGAAGTTAGACTTCTACATCACACCACATACAAAAATTAACTCAAAATGGATCAAGAATATAAATATAAGAAGTAAAACCATATAGCTCTTGGGGGAAAAACATGAGTCTTTATGACTTTGGATTTGGCAATGGATTCTTAGCGGTGACATGAAAAACACAAGAATTGAAATGAAAATAGATAAACTAGACATTATCAAATTACATACTTTTATGCATTAAATTATGTTATCAATGAAGTGAAAAAACCTATAAAATGTGAAAAACTGCAAATCATGTATCTGATAAAGTATTCAGAATATAAAGAAAATCTTACAACTTAACAACAAAAAGACAAGCAACCCAATTGAAAAATGGCCAAGAGGCATAGGTAAAGATGCTTAACATCTTTACTCTTTATGTAAATGAAAATCAAAACCACAATGAGGTACCACTTCACAATAGTAGTATGTCTATAATAAAAAAAAATTAAAAACGAAATAACAAGTGTTGTTGAGGATGTGGGGAAATTAGAGCCTTTGCACATCACTGGTAGAAATGTAAAATGGTGCAGCTTCATTGGAGAATGCTTTGGTGGTGTCTCAAAAGGTTAAACATGGAATTACCTTATTATCCAACGTATGTACTCCTAGGAATATACTCCAAAGAATTGAAAGCAGGTGCTCAACAAAGTATGTCTGTGAGTATGTGGATGTTCATAGCAGCACTATTCATGATGTTTAAATGGTGGAAACAGACCATATAGCCATCAGTGAATGAATTTTGTATGTATACACAATGGAATCTTATACAGTCATGAAAGGAATGAAGTGTTATGAAAAATAAAATATGCTACAGTGGAACTCAAAATATATGCTAAGTGAAAGAATTTAGACAAAAGGTCACATATTGTGTGATTCCACTTATATGAAATATCCAGAATGTATATCTTTAGAGATAGAATGCAAATTGGCAGTTGCCAGGACCTTGAGAAAGGTGGGAATTGTGTAATGGATACCAAGTTTCCTTTTTTGGTTGATAAAAGTATTTTGGAACTAGATAGAGGTTGCAGTTACATAACATTATCAATTTACTCAAAGCTGCTAAGTAGTTCCAGCTTAAAATAGCTAATTTAATTCAAATTTATGTCAATAAAAAGCATAACAAACACACTTATACTGGCACAGACAGTAATATATTTATTGTTTTAAAAAATTACACCAAGTGGCACAGTTAAAATAGTAAACAATTTAAAAAGGTGCTTGAAATTCAGGGTTAATCATGTTGGGTCCGTGACAGATTATCTTTTGACTGTAGTTTACAAGAAAACAAAAGAATGATTGAATACTAAATAGCAGCCTAACATGGAATTTCTCATATATTAAATATTGCTGAGCGTGTGATTAGGTACGAACAAGGAGAAATCATTATTTATTGCTATGATAAGTATAACTGTTGTAAAGTTATAAGCATATACAATAAATCAAAAGGACTGCTAAATACAAGTGTTTCAGAGGACTATTTTGGTATAATTTAAAGGATACATTACAGTAGTGAAATGCTAATAGATATTCCTTTTCTCAAAAACTAGCTTGTTCAAATATGTCTTCTGAGGAGTGTTTCCTGAATATCCACATCTTAATAACTCTCCTTTTTCCCTCATCATGTAACACTTAGTCTAGACCAGCATGGTCCAAGAGAAACAAAATGTAAGTCAACATCATGAACCACATATGCAATTTTTAAATATTCTTATAGTCGCATTTTTTAAAAAAGTAAAAAGAATGTAGTGTAATTTATCATAATGATATATTGATTTAATCCTAAAATAATATTGTTTCAACACATAATCAATATAAAATATTAATGAGATATTTTACATTCCTTTTTATATTAAGTCTTCCATATTAGGTATGTATTTTACACTACACTGCATCTCAATTCAGACTTGTGGCTACTGGCTTCCATATGATATTCAGCAAAAATGGACCATTATGACGATATATAATGAAGTGTGTTATTGTAGTTACTGAAAAATTAAAAAGTCATCAACTTATTTCTCATCCATCCAATATAAAACTATACAACTAATAGAAGTGTTCACCAAGTATTACAATAACATGAAAAGGACATGGCTTGAAGTTTTAAGTAGAAAAAGTTGAATATACAAGATAACTGTAATCATGAAAGCTAAATATGCATTTCCTTCTTTTTTCTCACCCTCCCATCCTTTTTTCCTTCCTTCTTTCCTTTTGGAAAGAACTCATAAGTAACTGATACAAATTTGTTCCTTAACACTAGTGCCTTCTATTTCTGGCAATATGCAAACTGTGTTCAAGGGCATACTTACATTAGTTTATAAATTTATGTTTACACCATAAATGTTTGAAAATACCTACCTATATCTTTGTTATTAGTGGGTATTGTTATTACATTTTTGATTTTCTGCTTTAACTTATGTTATCGCTCAATTGCTAAATTATATCACTACTATTTACTATTCAATTGCCCTTGTTTATTTTGTTCTCTATGTCCTTCTTTTGGTAGAACGTGCAAGAATTTGTTCTAAGATATTTCCACTACTTCAACATTTTTTCTTCTTTTAAAAAATTATTTTTTACTAATTTGGGTACATAATTGTTGTATATCTTCATAGGATACATGTTATGTCTTGATGGAAGCATACAATGTGAATTAATCAAATCAGGGCAATTGGGGTATCCATCACTTTAGTCATTTAACATTTCTTTGAGTTAGGAACATTCCAATTCTACTCTTTATATTTACTTATTTTTTGTTTGATAGATATTTATTCTTTATTATTTAAGTGAAGAGTGAATGTTGTTTGACTTTTGTTCTTTTAAAAATAATATAAGTATTTAAGACTATAAATTTGCCTCTGAAATACATATATATTCATATAGTATATTATATACAGAATTTGTTATACAGATATTCCTTGACTTATGATGGAATTACATCCTGATAAACTAATTGTAAGTCAAAAAATATAAATAAAAAATGCATTTAGGCTGGTGCAGTGGCTCACACCTGTAATCCTAACACTCTGAGAGGCTGAGGCAGGAGGATCACTTGAGCGCAGGAGTTCAAGACCAGCCTGAGCAAAAGTGAGACCCTGTCTCTACTAAAAATACAAAAAAATAAAAATAAAAATAAAAAAATCAGCCAGGCATGGTGGTGAGCACCTGTAGTCCCAGCTACTGGGGAGGCTGAGACATGAGGATCACCTGAACCCAGGAATTTCAGGTTGTTGTGAGCTAGGCTGACGCCATGGCACTCTAGCCCAGGCAACAGACTGAGTCTCTGTCTTAGAAATAAAAAGCATTTAATAACTCAATAAACCTATTATAAAGTAGAAAAATTGTAATTCAGAGAATGTCTATTACATATGTATTATATATCACATTTGTATATTATTTAGTAAATAGAACACTATTGAATTTTCAATTGATCTTGTAATCCTTTACAGAGTAGGTAAATATTAGTACCCACATGGAGAGTGGATTTTAGCAGAAGTAGACAACACAATTGTTAAATAAACAGTGGAGCACACTGGACGGTCGCAAGCACTGTACAAAAGAAAAAAATAAAACAAACGGAGAGATATCTGTGTATGGGGTGCTTCTTGCAATGATGATTCGAGTGATTATGGTAAGCCTCATTGAGAAGTTGAAATTTAAGTAAAATTTCTAAAAATGGAAGAAAGGGAATTACCTAAGCAGCTGTATGGCAGAAGACTGTTCCAGGCAGAGGGAACAGCACAGCAGAGACCTTAAGGCGGTACATTCAAGCAGTACCCAGAAGGCCAATGCTGGGGACAGCAGAGCAGGAGGGAGCGTCATGGCAGACAAGGTCCAAGAGGAGGCCGGGCTCGCTGCTGGAGGCCTTGCAGAGATTACATAGGCACTCACTTTTACTCTGAAATGGGGAGGCGTGTGTAGCGTTTGTGTATAAAGGTAAGATGACCTGGTTTATGTTTTAAAGGGTTGTCTTGTCAGCTGTGTTGCGCATATCCTCTTGGGTGGTAAGAACAGAAACAAGAAGGTGTTTTAATAGATAGTAAGCTTGGTGCTAGACGAAGATGGATCAGACTGAGGCACAACAAGTGGAAATAGACAGAAGTATTTGGATTCTAGGTATCATTGAAAGTTATTAATGGAAATGGCCATAAAATATGCCTTGTATTACTTCTGATTTTTCTTAAATGTATAAGCTCTTACTTGAGGGAAAGTTTGCAGTAAAAGTTCTATATATATTTGATAAAATGTGAATTTTTGTTGAGAAACAGAACTTAAAATTTTCTCTTAAATCGATTTAATCTTATTTATATTATTCAAATACTCTAAGACCATATTTCAATTTTATGTTATTGGTTCGTCATAAACTAAAGGTTATGTATTAAACACACCACTATGTTGTATTCTTCTTAATTTCTCCTTACATTTCAACCAATTTTTACTTTACAGATTTTAGTGCAATGTCATTTGACACAAAAAGATTTATGTTCTATTTTTCTTTGTGATTTCTAGCTTTTATTAACATAAAAAAAGTCTTTCAATGCTTTAAAGATTCTACTATTCACTATGAACATATTCATTCGTTTTTGGAGAATTTTGTTGCTAGACTTCATCTGATGTGTTTTCTATCTTTTATTTTTAGCATTTTTCATTTCAGGTATAGCACTGACAACAAACATAAGGATTACCTTGTTTAAAATGCTCTGTAGGCATGCTTTCTTCACTATGAAACATGAGTCATAGAGATGTTTAGTACTTGTGTTCATGAGTATGTGGGCTATAAAATAACTCTACTTAGCAACAAGTGGATCACCATACCAGGAATCATTAGTAGTACAAGAAATTTGTTGACATTTTAGAAAAGCATAGTATAAAAAAATTAAATATAATAAATTCCTCCCAAATTTTAGTAACTTGGTAGTAATGTTTACAGTATAACAATATCCCTCAAATGATGGACTCTAATTTCCATCCACAAATGGATAAGGTATTATGTTTTAAACGTTAAAGAATATTTCAAGAAAAGGGCATATTATCATACCTTGTTGAAAAAACCCACTGTCCATATGACTTGTGCCCTTCTTTTTAGCTCAAGTATTCTAAATTCATTTTGTTTATAATTAAAGATTATATATATTTTGGTTGTCTTGATATTCTTACAACAGCAATTTCCAATGAGAGATTATATTTCTTCATCTCCATTAAATCATCTTTAAGCATGTACTTATCTTTGGTCAATAAATATGAATAGAAGTAATGTAGAGCCCACTAAGCAGAAGCTTTAGGTTCTGTTGCATAGAGACAGCATCATTTTCTCTCTCATCATATCAATCTTTCCCAGATAGGGCAGTCCTATAGTTTACATCCCAGAATGGAGAATATATGTAGCTAAGCCATGATGGAAATGTGATATGAGAAAGAAATGAATCTATTTTTACAAGACACTGATTTTTTCTTTGTTTTATTTTGTTTTGTTTTGAATTGTTCTGTTACTTTTGCTCAAACTAGTGAAACCAATACAGAACTTAGTAGCAGAAGTTGGGTTCCATTGTAATAACAACACAAGTAAGATACAAAACTTTTGTTTTAAGGGCAGGCCATACATGCTGAAAAAAATATGATTTTAGACTGCAAAAAAGATGACTCATAGTATACGGTGACAAAATACTTGGGTATCTCTAGCAGTACTGTGGAAATCATTTAAAGTACTAAGTTTGTGGCCTGCGGTGAAGAGTTGGGGAATTTACTGACAGGACTTTGATGCTCTCAGCTGCATTTAATACTATTAATCAATAAATTTTAAAAACTCAGGAAAATAACTGTCACATAATTAAGCAGGACTTCAAGGGAACACAGACTCTGGACTTGTGACATTAGAGCACACAACTGATTCTCATTTACAGTGGTGAAAGGTAAAACCAGAAGGATCTTTAAGCAAGAAACTATTATTATAATAAAACCCAGATTTTTGTATAAGACCAAATATATATTGCAATTACAGCCTTCATTAAAATATCGTAACTGATTTAGCTATGAAAAATATCACTGAGGAAAAGAAAAAAAAAACCCTAAAATTTGGCTTTCCCACAAAATCCTGATAAGTTCAGTGTGCCTATAACTAACCCTGGAGTGAGAGGCACGTCTGGAAAGGAATTATCAATAAAACCATGTCACATAGAACTCATTGGAAGCAATCAAATAGACAAAAGCCTATGTTTTGAGAGATTTTTCCTGCCTAATGAATCACAAGTCTGAATCAAAAGATACAGTTATCACTCAAGACGTAAATTCACCGAGAGGTCACCAACTTTCTAATGGGAAATCAGCAGCCTAAGAAGGCTTTTGGCCTTCACTGTTTTCTTCAGATGTGGACCAGAGACAAACGTCCTCACAGAGGGCAGAGCCACAACACATTAAGTGCAATGACTGGGGAGATAAACCGAGGAGAAGAACGAAAGCTTAATCAAGAAATGTAACTCGTTTCTTGTGACCTCTCAACATTTCCTTGTCTGGGTTTCCTAAATGCTATTGACCAGTGATTTCCATGTGGCTTGCTTTCCTTACTTTTAAAATGGGTGTGGTGAATATACACAGATTAGCTCTCCTCTACCATTTGATGCTGAGTGGGTAGTCATAAATAACTAGGAACCACATCTGACCAAGATCATGAGACCCTGGCCAGACTCTGTGATTGGATGACATTGTTGGATTATTTTCCCCTTGGCATGAGGGGGTGAGTAAAATGTTCATGTAGAAGATGAATACTTGTGACCAAGAAGATGGACAGTTTTAGATTCATTACAAATCCCAAGTATTCTTTGCTTCTCTCTGAGGATGGATTTTAACTTCTTGATCATGTAACTTTCTTGGGTCCATGAATTATTATGAAAAAAGTCACATTCCACTTGCAAGCAGAAGCTCTAAGAACAATCCTGTGGTATTTTGTGCTTTCATAATAAGCTCCAGAGAGAGCTTAATATTATATGTAATATATAATATTAACCTGGGTTTCAAAATGAAGACCAACAATAATGGAAATTTGAGATGAAAAATAAATAAACCTTTATTTGTACAAGTCAATTAAATGTGGGGGTTCTTGGTAACCAAAGCATAATCAAGTAAAAGCTAAACAGTACACAAGCCCACCCCTGATTCTAATTCATTTGACCTATCCCAGGAAAAATAAATAAGTCTTAAGAAAATGTCTTTGTGACTTCTCCCCAAAGATGGTTGATTTGAAGCATCTTTGTTTTCATTCATTCTCCTGAAATATTCTGGAAAAAAGGGGAATTAATGAAATTTTTAAAAACCCACTAAACCAAATAATTACTTGGCTACAATTCCAAACTTCAGATTACACTGCAAATAAGCATTATTTTTTCCAAAGTCAACTCACTGACCATTTAACTAATACTCTAGATCTGAGTAGGTTAACAAGACAGGAGAAATAGGGACAGCCTTGCTGAACATGGGGGCATTCCTTAGGAGACCCAGAACTGGAGGAGCTATCATGAGTGAGGTCATCCTTGACCTAGCTTTGATCTGTGACCTAGCTTCTCAGGTGAGGGAGAATGCCAAGGGAGATACAGGGTGGAAGAAGGAGCCACTGGGGGTTAGGGTGTAGTGCAAAGAGTCTAAGACTTCATATCACTGGGAACAAAGTAACAACAGAATAAATACAGTGGGCAGTACATAGACAGACATAGTCGAAATGAGAAATAGTAGAGATATAAAATTAATATATAGCAAACTTAAAGATATAAAATACAAAGGAGATTCAAATACTCACAATTAGTACTTTTAATGAAGAGAATAAAGATAACTGTACGCAAAGAAGCGTATCTGAAATGATGTCCATAGAATGTAAAAGATGGTTATTTCTGAAGCAATAATTTGGATGATTTTTGCTTTTCTTCCTTTAATTTTCTATATTCTATGATTTTTACTTTAGTCTTTCTCTTTTATAATGAATATATACCATTTCAAAATTAAATCATACTTCTAAAATGAATTGATTGCTTTTGTAAGAAGTTAAGCTGTGAGATTCTCAGAAACACCTCTGACTGTGTGCTGGTCAAACTCCTGGCCCTGGTGGCCTTCCAGCTGGCAGTGGTTCGTGAGGCTGGCCCCAGACCTCACATTCTTCATCTGCACCATAAATGGATTTTCCTAGTTGATTTCTCAACTATCTTAAGGCTCTATGCTCTGTGGTTCTAACTAGATTCCCAGTGACTTGAAGAATTAAATTGTGGTTGAGATAATAAATAGAAAATGCACTTTGGAAATCATGGAAGACAAATAGCCAAGATTAAAAAATTTCTGGCCATATTCCAAAATTTATATTATTATATTAATTAAAAGAGAACATATGGATTGCACTTTGATCAGTTCCCAGTGAACATTGCATTGATCTTGGAATCATGGCCAACATCGGAGTGCAGGTCTTCATCAGTTTGCTTCGGCAGGCACTGAAGAGCCAAGCAGAGAAGCTATGATTGAGCCTGAGGGCTGGAATTTATTATATTTTCAGTAAAAGCAATTTTTGAAGTAAGATGATGGTTTTCCTCTGAATTGTTTCGTTAAAATTTTATCAGAGAGAAGAATGTTTCTATTTAACTCCAGAAAATGTAATTTGGCTTCCACCCACGGAGAGAAGTTTTCTACGGCGTTGTTCGTGGTTGTGGAGAGTGCCTGTGTGAATTATTTTTCCTTGTGAAGTACTATTCCAAAAATACAGCCAGCAGGAACAACACAATACATTCCTCAAAAGTATTTGCCTTAGAAAAACTACCTCTTTGTAGTAAATTAAGGTCCATTTATAATATCTCCCTGCATGCCACTTTTAGATGTTCTCAAATGTTTGGTTGCACTAAATAGCAGTTGTGCTTAGTTTTGGACCCTTCACTGGATAAGAAATGTCATTTTCAAACTAATCTTTCCCGTTCATTAAATATTTAGGCTCCCCTACTGTAGGACTAGAGGCACAATAAAGGCACAATTTCCTTATTTACATGTATTAGAGGGAGAAGATTTGTCCAATTTGGTATTCAGTTCAACTGCAACAAAAATGGTCTAACCTATCAATACTTAATCTCAAAAAAAGTTTGTTTTTTTCTCAAGGAAACTCCAGGCCAATGTTATGCATGTTATCATTTCTACCAACAAAACATAATTGAAAGTAAGATTAATGACATTTTAAAAGATCAAGAGAGAATTCTGTTGAAACCTTTATCAGTAAAAGTTTCTGCCTTTATTGTATTGTAAAATATTTCTGCCTTTATTGTATCTCACAGGTTGGCAACAAATCATAGTGTGTTAAAGCAAACAAACAACAAAATACAACACTTTCTTGACAGGATATGAAAAGAACACATATGATTTCATTTAAGAAAAAAAAAACAAAACTTCTGTTAGATTTGGTTGTTGTTAAGTCTGAGATGGAAAGTTAGCGCCAAGGATTTGTAGTTTGAAATGTAAAACTCTTTGAACCAAATGATCTTCCTACTGTCCAATCAAACACACACACCCCCCACCAACAAACAACAACAACAAAATGAGCTGTGGGAGTCAGAACATTGGCTTCTATCTTCCCCTTCCCCTCGTGTTACTCACCTGATTATATTATGTAATATGGCAAGAAAGTATCACCTAGGTGGGTCTGATCTGATCACATGAGCCCTTAAAAGTAGAGGCAAAAGATTATTTCCAAGCTAAGAACAGCACTGCACTCACAGCCAACCAGGGAGCCGGACCTCAGTTCTATAACTGCGTGGAAATGTACTCATCCTGAATGAACCTGAAAGTGGTTTTTCCCCCAGAACCTCCAGATAAGAGCGTGGGTTGGCCTAACTGGATTTTTACCCTGTTATGTCCTAATGGAGAACCCAAGTGAGCCATACTGTGCCTGAACTTCTGACTCATGGGAGATTGTGAAGTAAATGTTCACTGTTTTAGGCCCATACATTTGTAGTGAAAGGGGGAGGGTAGTGGCTATCTAATAAACATAAGGACATCTTGTTTTCAAAATGAAGTGACGAATGCCATCTTTGAGGGCTTTAAAATGACCAGCAGCTTCCCACCACCCAAAAGATTATTTAGAAGTTTTTGTTTTTGTTTTAAATAAAACAAACACATTGGCTTTTTTCAAATAGATTAGACTCTAGTGGAAAGTGTCCTTTATATTGATAAAGGAGGCGGCCCTCATAGCTTGGCTAAATAGTTCATAAGGTGCTTGCGCTAACTACTTTAGGAGGTGCTTGAACAATGCTACTTAATTGAGTCCCCAAACAATGATCAAAGGTGATTATCTATATTTTCAGGTTACAGACGAGGTCTCCAAATCTAAAATAAGTAAAATGGCTTGTCCAAAATCACAGGTTCACCTTGAGCCCAAGGCAATGGGCAGAGGACTTTCCTTGGACATTATCATTGCTATTCTGGGAAGCAACAGAGAAAAATTAAGTCTGATATAGAACTGGGGAACACCAGAGACGGAGAATTCATGGCTTTGTTAACTACACAGATCATTTTGTCTCCACCTCCCCCCAGAGTAGAGATGAGGAAAAGCAACCTATTTTTTGGAAGATCATTGGTCTGCCATAAACTTCTGGAGTTGGGCTGATGTGCAAATTGTTTGCATGGTACTGGAATGCTACAATTATTAATAAACATGCCCAGCTAGCTGGAAGTAGCCTTTGTATTTATTGCCTATTTTTATTTTTTAAAAAAGTTTCTCATAGGATTCCTGAACACTAGCCAGCTTTAATTGGAATTTTAATTAGAAATTCTGCATTATTCTGATTCATTGATAGAAGCAATTTTCAAGAAGATTCTTCTTCTATGAACTTCATTATGTTTCTCATGTATTTTTCCCCAGTAAAGACAAGTTTCTTCAGGCTGAAGATTGGATTCTCTTCTCCTTTGTAGTCTCAACAAGTGGCAGAGGCCTGCCAATGAGTGCATAGTAGGTATTAACTGATGATTTGAAATAAATAAATAGCGACAGAATCCCATTCAAGTCCATAAGATTTGACTTTAGCATGGCCTTTAGTCAAAAACCTGGCAGAGAATTAGTGTTTCAATCTACTGGAATGGTCTTGAAAATAATGAACTCAAATATATTACCAAATGCATGTCTAAAGGGGGAAAAATGAATTGGGTGTTTTCTCCCCCCAAAATTCAGTTATATATGTCCTTAAAAAAGACATACAAAAGAATAAAAGAATAAGGGCCAAAGAGGTAATTTTGCAAAGTTATGAAAGAGAAACACATCATTTTGCCCAGGTTCATTCTACATGTTTTGATTTTCTAGAATGAGTTGACCCACAGTGAAGAATAAAAGAGGCCATTTAAACACATATTTGCATTTGGAACTTGTTACTTCTAAAATAGGGTAAATATGTGTAGAGACATGCGTATTTTAGGAAGAATAATATGAATTGGTAGATGATAGCTACATAAAGTATTATTGAGGTGAGGGGAAAAGGTTTTCTGGAGATAAGTCCATAAGGTTTTGAATTTGACATCATGGAATTTAAAACAACTTCCCATAAACAGCCGTTTCCTTTTCTTCTGAGGAAGAACATTTGTCCTCTGTTAAGAAAAGGGTAGTGCCAGCAACCTTCCTTATAGCAAAGACAGAGAGATCTTAATGAGATGAAGTCGGGACCTGATCAAATTAAAAAGCTTCTACACAGCCAAAGAAACAGTCATGAGAGCAAACAGACAACCTACAGAATGGGAAAAAAATTTTTGCATACTACACATCAGATAAAGGACTGATAACAAGAATCTATTTAGAACTCAGGAAAATCAGCAAGAAAAAATCAAGCAACCCTATCAAAAAGTGGGCAAAGGACATGAATAGAAATTTTTCAAAAGAAGATATAAAAATGGCTAACAAACATATGAAAAAATGTTCAACATCTCTAATCATCAGGGAAATGCAAATCAAAACCACAATGAGATACCACTTAACTCCAGTGAGAATGGCCTTTATCAAAAAGTCCCAAAACAATACATGTTGGCGTGGATGCAGAGAGACAGGAATACTCATACACTGCTGGTGGGACTGCAAACTAGTGCAACCCCTGTGGAAAGCAATATGGAGATACCTTAAACAGATTCAAGTAGACCTACCATTCGATCCAGCAATCCCATTATTGGGCATCTACCCAGAAGAACAAAAGTCATTCTATAAAAAATACACCTGCACCCGAATGTTTATAGCAGCACAATTCACAATTGCAAAGATGTGGAAACACCCCAAATGCCCATCAATTCACGAATGGATTAGTAAACTGTGGTATATGTATACCATGGAGTATTACTCAGCTATAAGAAATAATGGTGATATGACATCTCTTTGGTTCTCCTGGAGAGAGTTGGAACCCATTATATGAAGTGAAGTATCCCAAGAATGGAAAAACAAGCATCACATGTACTCACCAGAAAACTGATTTCCCTAATCATCATCCCTAATCATGCACATTGGGGAATGATACCAACTGGATATCAGACTGAGGCGGGGGGTGGGGGGAGGGGATGGGTGTATGCTTACATGATGAGTGCGTTGCACACCATCTGGGGAATGGTCATGCTTGAAGGTGGTGACTCAGGGGGATGGGCGGGACATGGGCAATATATATAACCTGAGCTTTTGTACCCCCATAATAAGCTAAAATAAAAAGAAAAAAGAAAAAAATACCAAAAGAGAGAGTCAAAGCATCTGTTAATGTAATGGGCTTGAGAGAAGTGGGAAACTCAAACAAGAACAGCTACAGCAGGACAAGGTAGTTGAGCACTTGCTCAGCCTGCAGGGTCACACGTATGGGCGTTGGTCTTCCACGCCACTTAGCAGATTTTCTGGAGACAGGGATGGAGGTGAGGATGTTCTTACAGAAACCAGCCCATGAATGAGGTGAAATAATAAAACATCTTGAATGTTCAGCGATTTTTGTTTTTTAATACTGAGGATTTCATGTTTCAACCTATAGTTTAAAACAGATAATGAAACACATTTAAGAAAATACTATTCTTTTTCAAAGAGAGTAGCAAGTACACTGAAAATACTTTTTATCACCTTGTTATAAATTGCCACACATGGGCACTTTGAAAGGAAATTTATCTAAATTCACATATCAAATCAGTATGCTCTGCTTCCAGGGGCCAGAAAAAAGGTTTGTCCCTCCAAAAACTTTTTCATTCATATTCTGCATGATATGCATGAAATATAGAGTTGCTTAACTTTCTTTTGGGAGATCATTGCACCATTCACTAGTTCTCATTAAAATCTTTTTCCTCTTGATTCCCATCTTAAATTTTCCTTTCATTAATTTCTTCCATTATGCCTAGTCATGCCCAATTTTATGTGAATATATGTGCACCACTCTTTAAAAATAACTGTACCACATTATTTCAGAAGAAGAATATTTGATTATAACACTTGAGGAAGTGCAAGCTTTGTACTCATATCCAAGTGGCAGATTCATATTAATGTTTAACACCTATTCATCATAAAAAAACCCTTTTTTATTTTTAGTATGCAAAAATTTAATTGTTAATTAAAATTTCAGCAGCATATATCTTGGGAACCTGGAATTCAAGAAGCCTGATGAAATGTAAATGATTTGATGCAAATGCTAAAATGGAACCAGGGGTCAGACATAATTTATCACTGTCACAACTAATCACGGGGATTGTTAAATGGGTAAGAGGAAAATCAAGGCCATTTTATTTACATATATCAAAATAATAGCAATGTTGAGAAGCACAGAAACATGTTTTCATTGCTCCCATTTTTTAAAAGTATAATACTCTCCCCTTATATACAGAGGATACATTCCAAGACCCTCAGTGGATGCCTGAAGCCACAGATAGTACCAAACCCTTTATATACTGCATTTTTCCTACACATGCATATTTATGATAAAGTTTAATTTATAAATTAGGCACAATCATGGATTAACAACAACTAAAAATAAAATAGAACAATCATAAACATATCATAAAAATATGCACAACTACTCTTGTGCTTTGGGACCATTATTAAGTAAAATAAGGGTGACTTGGACACAAGCACTGAGATACCAGGATAGCTGATCTGATAACCTGATACTGGAGAAAGCTCCTAAGTGTCTCAGGGGCTGGGAGATCTCTATATGCTGGACAAAGGGAGGACTCAGCTGCGAGGTGGTGTGGAGTAGGACAGCATAAGATTTCATCCCCATGGTACTCAGAATGGCACACAGTCTCAAACTCAATGAGTTGTTTACTTCTGAAATGTGTCATCTAATATGTTTAGACCTCAGAATCCTCAGATGTGAAACTGCAGGTAAGTGGGACGATTCTACCCTCTCTTTAGCACACTCCTTGCGGTTGCCACTTCATTTCTCTTCTTCCCTTCCCAAAAAGTTTCTTCAAGGACACGTCGGTATATACTACTCCATTCTCTATCGAGCCTACTGCCACCAGGCAGCAGTACCTACAACTTCACCTAAACTGCACCTGTCAGGATGCTGAGGACTTCCACATGATAAATGTAGTGCTACTTCCTCTGTAGCGTACGTGACATTGTCTACCATTCTCTTCCCCTCAAAACACTTTATTCAGTTGATTTCCAGGATACCACAATGTGCTCATCTTCTCTACACCCAGTCTCTGGCAACATCTTTGCAGTCTCTTCCTCATCTATGCTCACTAAGTGTTGGAATTCAAAACTCAATATTAGTATCTTTCCCCTCTTCTGTGTATACTCATCTCTTGGTGATCTTATGATTTTTTTTTTTTAGTATTTGTTTCTTTTTTATTTTATTTATTTATTTTTATTTCAGCTCATTATGGGGATACAAAAGTTCAGGTTATATATATTTCCCATACCCCCCACCCCCCGAGTCTGAGCTTCAAGCATGTCCATTCCCTAGACAGTGCTCATCGCACTCATCACGTAGGTATGCACCCGTCTGGGGGGAAGGGATGGGTGTATACCTACTTGATCTTATGATTTTTTTTTATTTATCTTTTTTTTAATTTCAGCTCATCATGGGGGTACATAAGTTTAGGTCATATACATTGTCCATGTCCCGCCCATCCCTCCGAGTCAGAGTCCCAAGCGCGTCCGTTCTCATTCTCCAGACAGTGCGCCTGGCACTCATCATGTAGTCATACCTCCATCCCCTCCCCCCCCCACCTCCCCGGGTCTGCACCTTCAAGCATGACCATTCCCCAGAGGGTGCGCAACGCACTCGTCATGTAGGCATACACTCACCCCCTCCCCCCCACCCCCCATCCCAGTCTGATATCCAATTGGTACCCTTCCCTGATGTACATTTAGGTGATGATCAGGGAAACCAGTTTTCTGGTGAGTACATGTGATGCTTGTTTTTCCATTCTTTGGAAACTTCACTTAGTATAATGGCTTCCAGCTCTCTCCAGGAGAACCAACTGCAATCCACATGTTCGTATGTCCAGAGTTATAACTCCAGTTCACATTTGTGCCCTGACCTCCAGACCTCATGTCCAACTGTTCACTCAGTATACCCACTTCGCATCTCTAAAACTGAGGTCCTGCTATACAACCCTCCCCACCCCCACCAAACCTGCCCTTCCCACATGTTTTTGCAAGTCAGTTAACGGCACTACAACTTAATGCTCAAGACAAAAGCCTTGTAGTCAATCCTGACTTCTGTTTCTCTCACACTTCACCTACAAATCATCAATAAATGCTGTCAGCTTTACTTTCAAAGTATGTATAGACTGTGCAGACTTCTCATTCCTTCCACAGCTGCTCCTGTGGTCCACACCACCGTTACTAATACCTGGTTTGTTGCAACCACCAACTTGCTGATGTCTCACCGTCCATGCATACCTTTCATCAGCCTATTTTCAATACAACATCCAGATTTAGTTTATTAAAACACGAATCAGCAATACTGCTTCTCTATCAAAATCTTCAGTGATTTGTCCTCCCTCTTGGAATATACACAATATATTATAAACTTGGCACAAGTTAATTAAATAGTCACACTTTTGTCTGTTTTTTCATCTTTCAAAAATATTTATTTGAATTTCTCCACATTGGAAGGCATTTAGAGATATATAACTTAAAGTCCAGACCATATGGAAACTGTAAAATTCACTTTGGAAAATTGTGAGGGGTACCTTGGAGAGATACACAGTCAGCTGCAGAGAAGTTGAGACTGAGACACAAGCATGTGTTGAAGGAAAAGCATGTTGTGTGCAGTGAAACACCTCAAGCAGAGAAATCAGAGACTGATTTTCCATAAGCCCCAAATTTAAAGGCACGAGAACAGGTGATGATGGCAGCCATTGTTTGGGATTTGAGCTGCTTTCTAAATTGGTAACTTTACTATTCAGTGTTAGTGACATTTGTGATGATTTGTCTGAGAAATATTGAGAGTCAGCTACTATGTTTAAAAACAGGCTACAATATCAAAAACTGTGATTTGTTGTTAATTTCTGTTCCGTCTTAGTTAGGAAACTTAGATTTGCTTATGAAACCTGCCCCTGCTCTTGTGCTCTCACTGTGCTTTGTAATGCGAAATATAAGTGATACAAACAAGGCCCAGCCTTCTAGATGTTCTGGTTCCCTTGCTCATCTCCACTAACAGCACTGTTATCCTGCGCTGAGAAATTTTATATCAATTGCTTAGAATTTTTGGTTTCTCTGTTTCCAATAATTTATGTTGTTCATCTGACTGTAAATTTTTGCTAGCATACTTGTTTGATTCTAGTCCCATTCCGTTGCAGTTTTATGTCATGACTCTGAGGTACGTTATTTCTTTGGTGTGCTCATCTCTCAAGAGATATGGGTTATGCCACTCTTTTAAAAATTTTTAAAAAACTCTATAAAATTGATTTTTCATCTTATAATAGATCATATCTTAAAATCAAGTAAACATTGTAAAGTAGAAGTAATATTTTCCACAACAAAATTTTGGAATTACCTGTTATCTATTTAAGCCCAGGAATTATTTTAATTTACTACAGCTCTCAACCAGTTTTTCTGTTTTTCCTCAATGCCATGGAATTGAGATCTAATATTGTGTTTCAAGTCTTTGAAATTTTTGTCAGAAAGATTCCCTTCAAGGCTACATCTCAAATGAAAGATGTTACTTCTATCTCAAAATTTCAGTGTCTTGATACTATTGTGTAAAATTATTAAATATCTCTACTCTCTAAGAGCTCTGCATTTTTCTTTTTTCCAACTCACTTTTGTAGGTCTAGACTGGCACCTTTCATATAGTTGACAGTTAGAATTATGGATTGTGACAATCTCTTCGATTCACTATATCTTAACAATTTATTTACACCTATAAAAGTCAAAGAATAAATAAGTTCTTAATAAGCAGTTATTACAATTATGTATGAGATACCCAGGAGGAAAAAAAATCTATTATTTAATTTTTTCATCTTCTATGTGTTTTTATTAATAATATTTCATATGAGACAAGTAGTCAAATATTTAGCCAGTATTAGTTGCACAAGCTGAACGTATTTGAAGAGTTTGATTAACACAGAGAAGCACAGTTTTGGGAAAAACAATTCTAGGTTTATTGCCTATAGCTAGTTTGCCAAATGTTCTGCTGTGAATGAGCCAATTTCTGTTTAAATGGATACTTATCCTCTTCCATCTAGCAAGAGAATTCATTTGGCCTTGACGGAAGCAAGATGAATAAAGATGTGTTGGCTTTAAGTGCCTCAGGACACTTGCATTGGGAGGAGTCAGTATAAAGAAATATAGACAGCATATTCTTTTGTTCTTCTTCCATGTGCTATAATCAATATTCTCACCAAGTAACAGGACTCACATCTAAACGGACCAGTCTTCTTTGATTAAGCTCTGAACTAAGCCCCAGGACAGCCTCAGCTGTTCATATTTGGATGTAGAATCACGTGGCTGACATTTGGAGTTTTCAACAACCATTTTGGTGTTAAACATGAAAAAGAGATAGACCTTTTCTAAGTATTGCTAATTAATGCTCTCTGACCATGTGTTATCACAGGCCAATGTTGGGAATTTCAATTTTTTTTCTCCTTAAAGTCCTAATTGTCAGTATTGTTATAATGACTGATTCTGCTTCCTGACTTCTCCTTAATTAAGTACATGTTGGGTCTGGTGGCAAGTGGAATTTTCATTCTGTTTCTGTAAATGTCTTCCTCACTGGTTAAATTAATTTCACTTCAAAGCCCAGGAGGAAGCAATGTCTTATATATATATATATATATATATATATATGTATATATATATATATATATTTTTAGAGTTTAGAAATATTTAAAGGTGAGAAACATTCCTAAATGCTCTCAAGTAATTAAAGACATACAATTTCACTTTTACTACCTGAACAAGAAGAAGGCATTAGAATAGAAATAAAACTGTATATATATTCACTGGCTATTTAAGCCAATTATATTGCAAACAATGATTACAAATATAATGAAAATATGAGGGTCCCATAGAAGTGACACAGGTTTTTAAGCTACATATTTCTGGATCGGCCTTTTACACACTACATAATTTGGAGGTAAGTACATAATCTCTCAGTCTCATTGATGAGATAACTTCATGTCCATGTTTATTACAACACTGTTCACCATAGGCAAGATTTGGAATCAACCAAAGAGCCCATAAATGGATGAACTGATAAAGAAAATGTGGTACACATACACAATGGGATATTATTCAGCCATAAAAAGAGAGAAATCCCACCATTTGCAACAACATGGATGCAACTGGAGGACATTATCGTAAAATTAATTCACTTTGAAAATCCTCATTCTTACATGTCCCTGAAAACTCAGGCATCATCTTCCCCAAGAAACTTTTCCAGAAACATTTCAATGAACAATGTGGTAGTCTCACGAATATTATTCACATCGCTTCCACAGTTTCTCACAGCCTAGGATTTAGAGGGGGTAGAAGAAATAATTGTAATGCCTACCCTGGGTGAGCTCTAATTATCTCAGCTCACTTGGGACAAGACCATCTTTTACAACTGATTGGTTCAGGTGTCACAGGCCTCAGAAAGTTGGCTCATGCCATTCTCCCTCCAAAGGAGGTCCTGAGGAACAGCATGTGTCTCAATTCAAATTAACGGTCTGTGTGAAGGAAGTTTGCTAGAATTTTTTGGCAAGGCAGTATCTCAATCTTCTAAAAGAAAGAGGAGAATCTTTTTTCTCTTCATCTAGACAGTGCACAACTTATCTATAAAGCTTAGGATTGCTGTAGTCTGTTTTCTCTTATCACAGCCTAATAATATACATGTATTTATTGGATTATTATTTGTTTTTTGGCTCTCTTACTAAAATGTAAGTTCAATGATAATAGTGATTTTAACTGTTTTATTCTCCAATATATCTTCAGCACTCAGAAGCACAATCAATCTTTAACAGGAACTCAGAAAATGTTTGTTAAATGAATAAAAAAAATTCCCCAAGAAAAGATAGTAAATCTAAAACATTCAGAGAAAATGAAGCTGTACACAGGTTAAAGCACACATGAGCCTTCTACTCCTTCAAAGTTCTCAGCTCTATACCAAGTACTCTTTAATATTGATAGCAGATTAGAGGTTGAGAGTGTCTGGAGGGGTTCTGTAACAACAAAAACAAGAAATCTCATACTGTCAAAAAATTATAACAGCATATGTTATATGACACCCATTTGTAGAAAAAAACACTAAAAATCTGCACGTATGTATAATTACATGTACACATACACAGAAAAATATCTGAAAGGGTACTGACTAAATAAAAGTACTAAAACGAAGTAATATCTTGTTTGGATCTCAGGATTGTAATCTTTCCAACTACTCAATTCTGACAAATCAATGATTCCTTATTAGAAAATACTTCCAACCTACTCCATGTCAGTTTAGCAGAACTGATCCAACAGTTATAAACAAACATAGTGAAAAGACTTCTATTCATTATTGGTGCTCTATCTTCATCACAGCAAGCATCTTTATTCCCCACAATCAGTCCTCCCCAAATGGCATATCACTGGTTGTACTAAATGACATTATTGGCCCTCAGTTGCATATCAATGAGGGCATTTTAAAGCACATTGTATTATCTTGCCTAAATTATTTCATTTGTTTTCCCATCATGCTGCCATAAAGCCACAGATCTTTTAATAACCCCAATATTTTCTTTAATTCAGGGTGATTTGGACATTGCTATATTAGGAAGCAGATTTCAGCTCAAAAGAAAGGAGTTTATCATTCCATCATTTGTTCATGTAGGGATACATCAGTCTTTTAGTTGAGCTATTGAAACGGGGAGTCATAACCTTTCAGATTTCTGGGAAATCATAACGAATAGTACGGAGTTAGAAAAGATGATTGTATTTTCTATTGTCTAACAAAAACATGAGGATTATGAAAAGCAGTATTGTTCCAGAGTACGGACAAGAACTAGGATACTAACCTGTGACCTAAAGTTAGTTCATAAGGAGGGTTGCGCCTCATTGGGAAGGCAGCACTATCATTAACTGGGACTCTTTAAAAACTGAGATTAATGAGATATTATTATTCCCATTTTACATATGAACCTGTAGTCAGATGGCATACCACTTGTCAAATATCAATTGCTAAAAAGCAACAAATCTAGAATGCAAATCAAGGTTTTGCTTACCCAAAATACAGTGATGAAGAAGTTGATGATTAAAGTTTGTGATTTGTCAAATATTCCCCTGCTCATTAATGAAAGATCAATGTGGCCTCACTGAAGGAGATTTCAGCCATAGCTCCTTACATATAGAGCCAGCTGTTTGATATTTAGAAATTCACACTGGGTCTCGGTTTCCTTGCCTGTACAACTAGGGCCAGATTAGTGGTAGAAGTATACACTTTTCAGTAATTCTAATTTGGACACTGGATGCATCAGTAACATTTATCACATGAGTACTTTCCAAAATACAAGTGGGAGTATGCAAATAGCACATCCTATCTACATGTAAAAGGTAGATATGCCTCACTGAATGAGTCTTGAATTTTTATATATTTTTTTCAAAATACCAAGTGATGTTCCTTTTTAAAAAGTGAAACTTTGATAAAGTGATGAAATAGAATATGGTAAAAAGAAAGATGGTGTTAGTTCAATTTCAATTTCCAAGGGACAGAAAGAGTAAATAGACAAAAGTAGCAAAAATGTATTAATATTAAATGAATACAACAAAATATTATATTGAAGATGAAAGGAAGAAATAAGTGTACATGTGAATCAATCTCCTAAAAACAACATTGAGAAAAACACAGAAAACTGTAAGAACATATGTTTAGTATAAATATAAATAATATATATAAATATGCATATATTTATATATGCATTCTTGTATTTAATACAAACTTTAAGAAGATTGTGGTAGAAGGGTATAGGTTTTGAATTTCTCCAAATCCCCAATAAAAACATGTGTAATAAGTACATAACTAAACCAATATCAGTGTGCAACATTTACAACAAAAGTGGGTAAAAAGGCATATCTACAAAATAAAACACTTTGGATGATAATAAGCCACCAATTGATACAATGTTTGCATGGATTGTATTGGCATCTGCTCAGGAGAAAGTAAAGAGAAATAATGGGGGATCCGACATACTTAAGAATAGAAAAACAAAAAATAACCAACAGGCTTTCCTTAGAAAACATGTCAGAAAATCCAAAAATATCAGCTGAGACAGGAAGAATGAGAGCATCACAATATTTTGAAATGTCTATACTACTTAAAGTGATCCGCAGATTCAATACAACTCTTATCAAAACACCAACGACATTCTCCAAATAGAAAAAAAAAAAAATCCTAAAATTTTAATGGAACTAAAAATGAACCTAAATAGCCAAAGCAATCCAGAACAAAGCTGGAGGCATCACACTACCTGACTTCAAAATATACTACAAGATGATAGTAACCAAAACACTGTGACATAGATGTAAAAATAGATGCATAAACCAATGAAAAAGAACAGAGAACATATAAATAAATCCACATGTTTATAGTCAACTGATTTTCAACAAAGGTACCTAGAACTTACATTGGAGAAAGAAGATACCCTTCAATAAATGGTGCTGAGAAAACTGGATGTCCATAAACAGGAGAATGAAACTGGACCCCTATTTCTCACCATATACAAAAATCAACTCAAGATGGATTAAAGACTTAAACATAAGACATAAAACTATAAAAAACTAGAAGAAAAACATAAGGGAAATAGTTTAGGATATTGGTCTGGGCAAAGATTTTATTGCTAGGACCTCAAAAGCACAGCAACAAAAATAAAAATGGACAAATGGGACTATGCTAAACTAAAAAGTTTCTGCACAGCAAAGGAAACAACAGAGTGAAGACATAGCTTAAGTGGGAGAAAATATTTGTAAACTACTTATTCAACAAGGCTCTAATATCCAGAATATTCAAGAAACTCAGTAATAGTAAAAACATAATCCCATGAAAAAGTGGGCAAAGTACATGAATAGCCATTTCTCAAAAGAAAACATACAAAGGACCAACAAATACCTGAATGCTCAACATCACTAATCATCAGGGAAATGTAAATCAGAACCATGATGAAATATCATCTTACTCCAGTTAGCATGGCTAACTAAAAAGGTACAAAAATAACAGATGCTGGTGCAGATGAAGAGAAAAGGGAACTCATGTACTGTTGATGCGAAAGGAAATTAGTACAACCACTATGGAAAACAGTATAAAGTTTTCTCATATAACTAAATACGGAACTACCATATGATTCAGCAATCACACTACTGGATATTTATCCAAAAGAAAGAAAATCAGTATATCAAAGGGATACCTGAACCCCTATATTTATTGCAGCTCTATTTACAATAGAAAAGATATGGAATCAACCTAAGTGTCTACCAATGGATGAATGGCTAAAGAATATATACTCAATGGAATACTATTTGGACATAACAAAATGAAATCCTGTCATTTGCAACATCAGTAAAACTGTAGGTCATTATGTTAAGTGAAACAAGTCAGACACAGAAAGACAAACATCACATATTCTCAATCATATGTAGGGGCTAAAACAGTTGATCTCAGATTTTAGAATTTCTTTCAATACTTCTACAAAGAATTACTCTCTTTGCAGACAGTAATGATAGAATGATAGATACTAGAAGCTGGAAAGGGTGTGTGAGGGCTGGGGAGGGGATAAAGAAGGTTGGTTAATGGGTACAAACATACAGTTAAATAGAAGAAATATGTTCTAATGTTTGATAGCATGGTAGGGTGGCTATAAACAGTTTATATTTCAAAGTAGCCAGTGGACAGGACTTGAGTGTTCTCAACACATGGAAATGATAAGTACTCAAGGTGGTGAATACCCTGATATCTTAACTTGATCACTACACAGTCTATGCATGCAACAAAATGTCACATGTACCTGATAAATATCTTCAAATATTGTGTATCCAACAAAAAAGGAAAAAATTAAAAAAAAGGGTTGTCCCTATTTTGTAGGGAGGGGTTGGTGATCTCAGCAGGGCACATGGAAGGGCTTAGAAGGTGGCTGTCAAAATTCTATTTCTGGATATGGGGAGAAGTTACAAGAGCATTTGCCTTATACTCATTCATTAAAATACAAAATTTTTGTATGCTTTTCTGTATTGGTGATTTGTTTTATAATAAAATAATCAAAATGTTAAAAGTCAGTATTTGTGGGTGTTTCTCACCTAACCTTCCATCATGTGGGTGAGAAAGATTACATGGCATATAGCAATGACAGCAATTTTAGCCTGTAAAGGTTTCTCACAAACATGCCTAGCACTGATGTCATTGCAGTAATCGTTGATTCCCATCATCACGCTTATCATATTTACAAAGAAATGACGATCATTGATTAAGCAGTTAACCGTTTTCATGTTCTAGTAGAGTGCTAGCTGTTGGGATACGAGGAAGAAAAGATATAGCTCTATTTCCAAAGAGCTCATTATCTAATGGAGGTGACTAATAAAAATAAATCTATAACGAGATGTGTGTGCAAGACTAGCTAGCTGCTCATCAAAGATATTTTTTCCTATCACCTGGACACACGGCCATTCCTGGGTTCCCTTTCACTGGTTGTGGCCATGTGAATGGGTTCTATGCAAATGAACGTGAGCAGAATTGAATTTAACACTTCCACAACTGGGTTCGAAGAATCTGCATCTATAACCTTTAATGGTCTTTATCCTTCTCCTGTCAATGTGGAAGCCACATGTAGAATACAGCAAAGTTACAAGTTGCTAGGAGGCCGGTTCTCTTCAGTACTGCTTGGAGCAGAGCCACCTACCCATGAGGAACACTCATTCTGGACTTTATTTTCATGATAAACAAATTACTATTTTGTTTTCACAGATATTTGAGGTTTTTATTTTACAGGAGCAAGCATTATAAATAATATATAAATTGGCAACTTAAAATTGGGTGTCATCGTAAAAAAAAAAAAAAAAAAAAAAAGCCTTAACTATGTAACTCCATGGTAGAGTGGGAAAAAAAAGAAAAAAGAAAAAGAAAAGGAAAAAAGAAAACCTGCTATCAGAGAATAGAAATAAGGAAATTTTTGGGGGCATTGTAGAAATTTAGTAGCTACTGTCAGCAATACCTGAGCAAGCAAGCGCCTGCTAAGTCTACAGCTCTAGCAGAAGACTTTGGAAAACAGACTTCTCGCTGGATATTTGGTTTTAACTGGCTTCATTTAGTAAGACATTAGAAATAATAAGTGTATTAAAAAAAAGAATTGGCTGTTTCAAGTGTAAAAATGAAAAATAATAGAGGGAGTTGATAAATCTGGGGTCATAGCTGGTTTGAAAAGCCAACTATTTCTAGATATAAAACAGAAAAGAAACAATTTAAATTTTTAAAAAACACAAAACTGTGAACATCAAAGTCCCTTTAAAAGACTCAGCCATGTGGTAAAGAATAATGTTTGATATTCTTATCCAAGTCAGATGGGTTCCAGGCAAACTTTGCTAAATTGGGGTACAGAGGCCAGGAAATGGGAAAGCTATACATAGAGAGGAAGCATTTGGGAAGTATGACTCAGAAATAAATTTGGATATAGTTAATGGCACATGTTCTGACTAGAGGAAAAAAATAAATGAATAGCTCACTATTACATTGAGAAAAGCACATTGCCAATAAAAGAATAAGCTGGCCTAATAATAATAATAGCAGGAAATCCTTGTGTAGACATGAAGGAGGCAGCAAAGCCGTGTAGCCCATGATGGGATTGTGCTCCTCAACGTGGCTTCAGCTGTGACCACGTGCATACACAGTTGACCTAGACTCAGAATGTGGGGGAAAGAGTCGTGGAGAATGACGCCCAGAGAAGAAATTTCACAGAGAACAGAACTGGGGTCTAACCAAAGACCGTCCCCACTGTCACGTTAGAAAGATCTCTTAGTTATTGCTTGGGAGCCTTCCATCATTCTAATGAACAGTGATAGCTGTGTGCTTCCTGCTTCTCTTTGTTTCAAATGTGGGTTGTTATTGTGGATATATGGGCTCAGCCTCACTGTTGCATCTACGATGTACTTGTGGAGGAGAGCCTAACCAGTCTTTTGTTCCATGGTCAGGAAACAAAAAACTATATAGTTTAGTGCTGTTTGTTTTCACACTTTACTTTTTAAAAAGTATTACGTTATGTGCCACTGCTATCCATTCATTTTTATTGTTATAACACATCCTATGAATACACAACAAAAAGTTTTTCTTTTGACCTGACCATGAACATTCGAGTTGTATTTGGTCTCTGTTGTCATGAACATTCCTGTAGCCACTCCTGGTAAGGACTGGCAAGTCTTGGGTCTTATATATCTAAGAATGGTACTGCCAGGTCTTAGAGTATGCAGATATTTAACTTCATTAAATAATGCCAAATTCCCCAAATGAGAATACTTCTAGTAGCCATTATTAAAGATGTAATACAATTCATGTCTTTCCAATATTTGGGATTTTAAAACAATCTAATTTTTGCCAATGGAATCATTAGTAAAAATAGATCACTATGTTCTTAATTTACATTTCCAAATCACTAGTAAGGTTAAATATCTTGTCATAAAATTACTGATCAATTATATTTTCTCTTCTGTAAAATGTTAGTTTTTTCCAAGCTTGTTTACTTTTACTTAATAATTTTTGTAGTTTCTTATATAATCTTAATGTTAATCATTTATTGGTAATCTGGATCATAATTTTTTTCTAGAGATTTGTAGTTTTTCTTTTCACTTTGCTCGTGTACTCTAGAATGATTAGAAATATTATTTGTGGAATATTCAAATTTGTCAATATTTTTAATGCTAGCACTTTTTATATTTTATTGAGGAAGCTGCTCTCTACCCCGAAGTTAGAAAGATATTCACCTATTTTTGCTTGTGACATTTAATCTCTTAATCCATTAGGTGTTGATATTTGTGTCCTATGTGCTTATTAGTAGTAGTGTTTTGAACATAGTGTCATATTTACTGAAAGCTGACTCAGATCCTTTGAATAATACTTGGTGTGAATTCAGCCAAATCTGTGTAGAAACAATGCTTATTATCAGGAAGGAAGTGCAGAATACGCAGAGTAGGAACCATGGTAAAGGAAAGGGATCTCTTCATTCTGCCAATTTCTGACCCTGGGTGACAGTCAAGAGGGTCCGACCAGCAAGGGTACGGGACCAGCAGTGCAAATGTGACACAGTTCTGGCATCTTCCCTTGCCTAACACCATGCTAAACAGCTCAATTAATCCAATTCTCCGATTGCTTCTTTATTATGGGAGTTTTCCACTGAGTTGCAATGGCCTTCAACCTTGACTTTTATTTATTTTCTCTGCCTTAAGATTTAGTTCCCCCTCCCCCCGAGAATTGGGTTGACAATAAATATTTCATAAAAATCGTTGAATTATAGAATTAGAGGGGTCTTCAATTCTTACTCATATAAATCTGGGTGATTGTCAGAATCACACAGGGAACATTATAAAAGTGCAGAATTCAAGACTAAATCCTTTGGAACTTGTGATCAAACAGGTTTTCCATGAGGCCACAAAATCATCATAAAATATAATACGGGCAATTTTAGTAATTGACCAGGTTGGGCAGGGCATGGTTGCTCATGCCTGTAATCCCAGAGCTTTGGGAAGCCAAGGTGGGAGTATCACTTGAAGCCAGGAGTTCAAGACCAGCCTGTGCAATATAACAAGACCTACCTCTACAAAAAATAAAAAATAATCAGACATGGTGGTATGCACTTCTAGTCCCAGATACTCAGGAGGCTGAGGCAGGAGGACTGTTTGAGCCTAGGAGTTCAAGGTTGCAGTGAGCTATAATCAGGCCACTGCACTTCAGCCTGGACAACAAAGCAAACAAACCAAAAACTGCACAATGAACCAATTTTGAGAACTATCAATCAAATGAAAACTCTTCATTTCACAGGTAAGCGGGCAGTGAGGTCCAAAGAGGAAATTATTTTAGGCAAGATTTCACCATTTTTACCAGGAGAGCATGTAAAAGTTTCAGGAATCTAGGCAGGGTTATGTAGGAGAAATGAGATTCCATATGTCTATCTAGATGATGTAGATATCTACGTAGATAGATATGTTAGTCCACCTTGCATCACTATAAAGGAATATCGGAGGCTGGGTAATTTATAAAGGAAAGAAGTTTATTTGGCTTATGGTTTTACAGCCCATACAAGAAGCATGACACCAGCATCTGCTTCTGGGGAGGACCTCGGGAAGCTTTTCCTCATGGTCACAGGCAAAGGGGGAGCAGGTGTGTCACAAGAGGAGAGAGGGAACAAGAGAGAGAGAAAGAAGGGGTTGGGCTTTTTTAAACAGCCACTGTCACGTGAACCAATAGGGTGAGAACTCACTTATCACCACAGGGAGGGCACCACACCATGCACGAGGGATCCACCCCCATGATCCAAACACCCCCCGCTAGGCAACACTTTCAATAATGGAGATCAAATTTTGACATGATATTTGGAGGGGACAAATATACAAACTACATCAACATGCATTTAGAGAGAGAACATGACGGATGTTAGGCATACAGGAATCCATCCACCTTGATGTCTACTGTAAAGGAGGCAGCAAAAAAGAAAATTTCCTTGACAAATAAGGCTAAATTTGAGCTCCAAAAAGAGCTGGCCATTTGGACTTTTCCTATTTTTGTCGATGCTGTATCCCCAGTAACTAGAATATTGTCTGGCATGTAGTGAGCCCTAGATAAATAATTGTTTGATGAATAAATAAATCAACAATGAATAATTGACAAATGACTAAAGTGGCTTCCTACATGATACTTTTATGGTTCTAGGAGGCATTTTTCCACCTACACCATTGGCTCTAGTTGCTGATGATTGCAAAAATGTACCTCCATGGATTGATCTGTTTAATTTACTTTACTCACGGTTTTGCCTTGGATTAAGGGGAATATAAACACACTCCTGGGATGTTAACCCTTAAAACATCCTTCCTTCTGAATGAGAATGATTTTATTTAATCCTCTTACAGATCAAGTTTCATAAATTTAGTGGGCCGGGCGCAGTGGCTTACGCCTGTAACCCTAGCACTCTGGGAGACCTAGGCTGGTGGATCATTTGAGCTCAGGAGTTCAAGACTAGCCTGAGCAAGAGCAAGACCCCATCTCTACTAAAAACAGAAAGAAAATTAGCTGGACAACTAAAAATATATATAGAAAAAATTAGCCGGGCATGGTGACACATGCCTGTAGTCCCAGCTACTCGGAAAGCTGAGGCAGGAGGATTGCTTGAGCACAGGAATTTGAGGTTGCTGTGAGCTAGGCTGACTCCATGGCACTCTAGCCTGGGCAACAGAGTGAGACTCTGTCTCAAAAAAAAATGAAAAAAAGAAAAGAAAAATAAATAACTAAATTTAGTGAATGAATGAGATTTTCAGTTCAGTTAAGAGGAGAGAAAAGGAATCAAAAGCCAAAAGCCATTCCCAGTTTTCCCAAGGTCAGTCTGCACCATGAATGTTCTTAGACTAGAACATTCTCCTCTGCTTGCATCTGTTTTTGGCCTGATGCCAACAAGATATTTTGGAAGACCCAACACCTCAACCTAAGCCCTATGATCCTGGGACCCATTTCTTCCTGTTCCTCCCTGCTAACCAAAACTATAAATATTGGTTTCAATACAAAAGGCAACAAGACTTGCTCTCCAAAAGGTGATAAGAAGAGAAATTGGCTTGAGACTCCAGGGTTGGAGGAGCAGCTCAGTGACCGCATCTTGACCTCCCTTCCCACCAGAGGAATGCCACGCAAGCCCAAAACTTCCTGGCCCTTGACCTAGCAAAAGAAGGCAGGCCATGCGGGGTAATTCCATCTCTGGAACAAATGGCCAAAAATCCAAGGTAAGGCAGGAAGAACCACCAAGGGGACTCCATCTGGATGCCACTGAGAATAAGCTGGGAGACACCAGAACAGCAGGCAGGATGCGTATAGCCATGACTAGCAGAGCCAGGAAAGTGCTCTCCATCCCCCAGAGGCAGAGGGAATTGGGCCACAACCACCTTCCAGCTGGAGCTGGAGTGGTCCCTGTGGGTATGAGACGTCCTTCTCCTGCTGGGAGACCCCTGAGTAAGCAGATTGATCAGAGGGGCAGTAAGAACTCACAAGAGGGACCCAGCTATGGTGAGCAGCACAGCCCAGCAAGCTTTCAGTCACCATGCACCTATCGTTCCCCTTCTCTGCTCAAAGACATCAGGTAGGTAACTGTGCTTCAAGGATCCTGCCACAACGAGGTTCTTCCCATGGAAACCACTTCGTCTTGGATGTGGGACTCCCTTCCCCACGGAGAGACTCACAGCAGCCTGCCCAGGCAGCACCAGCACAGACTGGTGGGGGCGACAAAGGCATCAAATAGATTATATAAAGCAAAATTACACTGCAAAAGCTCTAAAATTTAAAGCACCATTTCTATTTGCCCATCTTACTCTACCCCTTCCCCTGTTGTTCCTTTTGTTTTCATTTTTATTTTATTTTATTTATTGTTTATTTCAGAATATTGCGGAGGTACAAACACTTTGGTTATATGTTACCTCCGCACCGCCTGAGTCAGAGCTACGGGAGTGCCCATCTCCCAGAAAGTACACACAACACCCATTAGGTGTGAATTTACCATCCCCTCCTCCCCCCTCCCACCTGCCCAAAACCTGATTTTTAATTTTCTTTCAGAAATGTAAAGACCTAGCTCAACTATCTTCTTGTTTGCACAATTTCTGGGGAAAATGTGCTCTAATTTATATCTTTGTTATTCTGTTGATAACGTGCTTTTTTCCCTGGCTGCTTGTGAGAGGTCAATTTATAACTGATTTTTAGAAATTTGATTATGTTGTACCTAGGTTTAATTTTTTTAAATCTTGTACTTGGTTTCACTGAGTTTCTTGCATATATATATTGTCATAGTTTTATAAAATTGGCAATTTTTTTTATTTTTCAAATTTATGCTACTGCTCACTGATGCTTTATTCATTTTTGTATTTTGTTTTCTTTCTATTTTATCTTGAGTAGTTTCTATTGGTACGTCTTCCAGTTCACTAAGATTTCTTCTGCAACGTCTAATCTACTGTCAAGGACATCTATTCTAGTTTTTGCTTCATCTCAAACCTTGTAGATCTTATCTTATGAATTTGATCTGTTTTTGTATCATTCTTGATCTACTTAACCATTTGAAAGTATGGAATGCAGTTATAATAACTTTATGTTCAGTTTTCTGATAATCTTAACATCTGCGTCAATTCTAGATCAAATTACATTGATTCATTTTTCCTCATTATGGGCTATATTTTCCAGATTCTTTGCATGCCTGCGGACTTTTGGATGGACGTGAGACATTTTGAATTTTACCTTTTTGGGCACTAAATACTTTTTTGTTCCTACAAATATTACTGATATTATTATTTTTTTTTATCAAAAGTTGTCTCTTTGAAAATATCAGTAAAGTTAATGAATTTTTTTTTGTTATTTCAGCTCATCATGGGGGTACAAAAGCAAGGTTATATACATTGTCCATGTCCCACCCATCCCCCTGAGTCAGAGCCTCTAGCGTGTCCATTCTCCAGACAGTGCGCCTGCCACTCACCATGTAGTCATACCTCCATCCCCTCCCCCCCTCCCCCCACCTCCCCGAGTCAGCACCTTCAAGCATGACCATTCCCCAGACGGTGCGCAACGCACTCATCGTGTAGGCATACACCCACCACCTCCCCCCACCCCCTGTCTCAGTCTGATATCCAATTGGTATCCTTCCCTGATGTGCATTTAGGTGATGATCAGGCAAACCAATTTTCTGGTGAGTACATGTGATGCTTGTTTTTCCATTCTTTGGATACTTCACTTAATATAATGGGTTCCAATTCTCTCCAGGAGGTATCATTTTTCTAGTGTGAATTTAAGTTACTGGAAAACTGATCCTTTCATGCCTTGATTTTAAGATTTAGATTTTTTAGGTCCTTTTAAGATGTTATTATCAAAGAAGTCTTTAGTCTAGGACTAATTTCTTCCTACCCTTGAGGCAAAATCACTTTGTTTGTTCTGCTAAGTTCCCTATATATTATGGGCACACCTGATGGGAGCAGGACTTGTTCTTGGCTCTTTATGAGCTCTGGAAACTCTTACTTCTAATCTTCTGTACTTGTTTCTCTCTTTTCTCAGGTGGGCCCACCTCCACCCCCACAGCATGTGCAGATGAGCTCTCTGCTGAGTGTTCACTCAAGGGAGACACTGCACACTTCTGTACTTCTCTGCATGTGCAACTATCTCCCGTGTGGTAATAGGTCTTAGAAACTAGCTGCCTTGGTCTTCCCAGACCCTCACCTCCATCTCTTCTAGTCAGGGAGTTTGACCTCTGCAGTGGCTTGGAAACTCTTCTCAGACAATAGTAAATTAGGTCAATCACAGGTGTCACCTTCTATATATTCCATGTCTTTAATAAACTGTCCTTTGTTGCCTATGCCCAGTGTCTTTAAAACTGCCTCTATTTATCTATGTGTCTATATCTATCCTATCTATATCCACCAATTTTTTGGTTGCTTCAGTTCAGAGAGTAAATCTACCCTCTTTACTCTCTTTTGATCAAAAGTGACAGCTTTTAATATACATATTTGAAATCACAAAATTTCTATGAGATGGCATTGTTGGCTCCAATTTATAAATGAGGAAGTTTAAATAGCCGAGAGGCCAAGGTTTGAGTTCTCATAGTCAGAAACCTTAAAAGTAAGAGACCAAAAACTTAAAATTAATTCTACCTACTGTCAAATCCTGTGCCCTTTCCTTATACAAAGAGAAGATTAAAGAGATAAAAAGAAGATAAACTGGAAAGATTTTTATAAACAGAGGTTTTAACAGTTAGGACAATAAGCATGTGTTTGTCTCCCTGTGGAAATGTAGCAACACAATCTTTCTTTGCTTGGCAATAGGCATACCTCATAACGACTCAAACGACATCTCCCCTGGACAGGTTAAAAGACACTGTGTTCACACAGCACCTGTGCTGATTTCTGCCACTCACATTTTAAAAGTACACTCATTTTTTTGTTGCCATGTTTGTCTTTGCCTTCAGCAGATGACTTAATTTAGGGTGGGGTGGGTATATACTTTATATATTTTATCTTTCTGTTCTTTAGCATCAAGCACAATACCTGGCACATGGTAGGCAAAATCTGTGTTTGCAGAATTGAAGTGAGTTTTCGAGGCTTTCTGAAAGCAAGCTCGTCTTAATAAGGGCCGACAGGAAGCACAGCAAAAGAAATTTACAAATAAAATAACAAAGTGTGTTCCAAAGCTAAAGAGATTTCTGTTTAATTATGTGGTTTATCTCTCTGACTCTCCCATTAGTTGAAATAATTAAGAGGTGTAAATAAAACAGATTAGGTTCTCAAGTTGAAGGGACTAGGCTTTTAGGGAGCCTGTCTTTAAAGACATGGAAAACATGCTAAACTACAGTGAATTATTTCGGTCTGTGTTACCGCAAACAAACAATTAATTACGTGGAGAAGCCCACATCAGGGTCTATCAAGAGAATGCACAGTGGTGCCCATCTTTGAAAGGCAGTTTGATATGGCCGCAAAGACTCTGCGGCTTCGGCTCATGTAGCCTTGGGTTTCATGCTTCCCTCCACCATCACATACTATTTAATCTTTGGCAGGTGACTTAAAATCCTAAAGTTCCTCCTATTTAAAATGAGGATAATTTTATCACCACACGGGGTTGTAGTGAGGATGAAACAAGAGTCTATTAGAGAAGGAGAGCTGACGAAACCACAGACTAATGTTCCCCTTGCAGTGTAGACTTGTGGGGAAGCAGCCGTGCACTCACAGCTGCACATTGAGCCCCCAGCATCCAGGGCAGACTCTGCGACAAGCTGTTGCCAACAGAATGCAGACATACCTAGTATACAGTGGAAGTGTATAAACACTGGGCTTAGGATTCTCTATGTGCTCCCATTTCTCATCTGCCAGCTGAATGACCATGGCAAAGGACATCTGCATTGAAATTTATTTAAGCAAGAAATAGCTTTGATTGTGCTATCTTTGGGTTTGGGGGGTTATATAAATTTCAGTGGTTAGCCTATTCTGACGATTAAAGAGAAAATGTTCATACAGAGCTCAGTACATGATAGATATTATAATCGACTCACAGATGTAATGATTCTTGGTTCTAACTGTATAAAACAGTGTGACTTCAGATGACACAATTTACCATGATGGACATTATTTCACCCTGAGAGTGTTGGATTAAAAGATCTCTGAGGTTCTTTTCAGTCCCAGCACTAAATTTTCTTTTCTTAAGATTATTTGCTTATTATGACACATAAACTGCTCCATACCAAATTCCCAGGGTACAAAGAATGATATCTCTGCCTGCTGTGGGAACATGAAAAGTAAGCATATATGGACATTATATATGATCAAAAGTTATCTATTTTTAATAGCTACCATCATGAATGAAGAGAGAACTAAAATGGGACATTTAGAAAGATTACTGAACAATGAATGCTGCATGTCTGCTTGTGTTGTTCACAAGGTAGACTCATGTAATTTTATCCAAAATCTTCCACGCTTCCAAAATAGGACTAGAGAAGCTAGCTTTTAGGACTGATTCGAAGCCATCTATTTTAGGCCAAGTGACAAAAGGGTATTATGAGTTCTGATAAGAGAGTAGTTCAGATGTTGGACAAAACTTAACATTGAGGCTTGTTAACAAAGGGAGTAATTATAGAGTGGTTATGCACCCTGGGATATGATCAAAATTTCCAGATGTTGGCTGGGTGCGGTGGCTCATGCCTGTAATCCTAGCACTCTGGGAGGCCAAAGTGGGAGGATTGCTCGAGTTCAGGAATTCGAGACCAGCCTGAGCAAGAACGAGACCCCATCTCTACTAAAAATAGAAAAATTAACCAAGCATCATGGCAAGCACCTGTAGTCCCAGCTACTTGGGAGGCTGAGGCAAGAGGATCTCTTGAGCCCAGGAGTCTGAGGTTGCTGTGAGCTACAATGACACCATTGCACTCTACCCAGGGTGACAGTGCAAGAATCTTTCTCAAAGAAAAAAAAAATTCCAGATGTCAATGCTTCTATGAGGAGCTGGCCATAAAGGACAAAGAGAAATGAGTTGGTGTTTAAGGATGGGTTCAAGATGACTGACTGGAAGCATCTCATGCCTGCCTCCTCCACTTAGAAGGAACAGTATATAGACAGTCACACTTTGAGTACATTATCTAAGAGAGAATGCTGGAATTCAACAGAGAAGTAATGGGGGCACCAAAAGCAGAGAATGAGAAGGAGGAGAGATAACCTACCTGCCCTGGATCATCTGGGAAAAGGGCATGACTTCTCAACAGGGAAGAGGTGAGTGAGAGACTTCCAGTAGCCCACCTTTGCACCATGCAATGTGTAATCCTCACTATGGGAGAACCCCTGGATCCTTTAACCTTCTGAAACTAATGTAGGAAGCTGCTGGGAGACCATAGGAGGGAGCTGCTCCAGGGAGGAAGGTCTTGAGGTGTTCCACACCCTTTATGAAGCCTGAGAAGCTGCAGCAAGGAACCATTTTCAAAACTAGTCTCTGGCAAACTGCACACTGTCCTGGGATCCAGCGGCACTGAGACCATGGATACGGAAACTCAGGCAGCCACCGCTGGGCCAGGGGAACAAGCTGAGCATGCTACCAGAGTGAGGCTAGGCAGTGAGCAAGGCCTGGGTGGCAGGCAGCAGCCAGGGTCAGAAATAAAAGCATGCCAGAATCTAAGACCTAAGCAGCTGAAGCCTAGGCAAAAGCCCACATAGCCCAGATTCAAGATAGATCTAAAGATCTATCTACCAAAAAAGATATCAAGAAGGCAATCCCATTTACAATAGCTACAAATAAAAGAAAATACCTAGGAATATTTTTAACCAAGGAGGTGAAAGATCTCTATAAGGAAAACTACAAAACCCTTATGAAAGAAATTAAAGATGATACAAACAAATGGAAAAATTATCATGGATCAGAAGAATTAATGTTATTAAAATGACCATATTTCCCAGAGCAATCTATGAATTCAATGCAATCCCTATCAAAATATCAATGTCATTTTTCACAGAACTAGAAAAAAAAATCCTAAACTTCATATGAAACCAAAAAATAGCCTGAATAGCCAAAACAATCCTGAGCAAAAAGAAAAAAAGCTGGAGGCATCTCATTACCTGACTTCACAATATATTGTAAGGGTATACTAGCCAAAACAGCATTATATTGCTATAAAAATAGATGCATAGACCAATGGAATTGAATAGAGAACCCAGAAATAAAATGACCTATTTACAGTCAACTGATCTTCAACAAAACTCATAAGAACTTACACTGAGGGAAGGACACCATCTTTAATAAATGGTGGTAAGAAAATTGAACAGCTACATGCAGAAAAATAAAACTGGAACCCTATCCCTCACCACACAAAAATCAACTCTAGTTGGATTAAAGACTTAAAGTAAGACTTAAAACTATCAAAATACTAGAATAAAATCTATGGAAAACCCTTGTGGACATTGGTCTAAGTAAAGAACTTATGACAAATACCTCAAAAGCATAGGCAGCACAAGCAAAAATAGACAAATGGGACTTAATGAAACTGAAAACCTTTTACATAGCAAAAGAAACAATCAACAGAGCAAAAAGACAACATGCTGAATGGGAGAAAATATTAGCAAATCAGTATCTGATGGAGAACTAATATGTGGAATATGCCAGGAGCTCAAACAACTCAAGAAAAAAAAAATAAACCCATTAAAAAGTGGGCAAAGGGCACAAACAGACATTTCTCAAAGGAAGACATACAAATGGCCTACAGGTATAGGAGAAAATGCTCAACATCACTAATCATCAGGGAAATGTAAATCAAGATCACAATGAGATATCATCTTATTCCAGTCAGAACAGCTATTAAAAAAAAAAAAAGAAATAACAGATGTTGACAAGAGTGTAGAGAAAAGAAAACTCTTAGACGCTGTTAGTGTAATTCCCAAGTACAGCCACTTGGGAAAACAGTATGGATATTTCTCAAAAAGCTAAAAATAGAATTACCATTCTGTCTAGGAATTGCACTACTGGATATCTATCCAAAGAAAAAGAAATCAATATATCAAAGGGATGCCTGCACTCATCTATTTATTGCAGCTTTGTTCACAATAGCAAAGATAAGGAATCAACCTAAATATCCCTCAGCAGATGAATGGATAAAGAAAATGTGGTATATATACACAAGGAATACTATTCAGCTATAAAAAGAATGAAAGCATATCATTTGCAGCCACGTAGATGGAGCTGGAGTTCATTATCTTAAATGAAATTAACCAGGCACAAAAAGCAAACATTACATCCTCTCAGTTATATGTGAGAGCTAAAAAAATTGAACACGTGGAGGTAGAGAAAGGAAAAATACATAACAGAGCTGGAAAGGGTAAGTGGGAGGAAAAAGGGAGAATGAAGAGAAGTGGATTAAAGGGTATAAACATACAGTATGATAGAATGAATAAATTCAGTGCTTGACAGGAGAGTAAGGTGACTATACTCAACAAAAATGTACTGTACTTGGATGACTTGTACCCTGACTGGATCATTATGCATTATACACATGTAACAAAATTTCTCATGTACCCCGTAAACTTTCACAAATAAAATTAAAAAAAATAAATAAAACTCTGGAGGTGCAACAGTTCTGGAAGTTGGCTAGGTACACATTATGGTCCATGGGTGAGTGGATAAAATGTTAACGAGATGAAAGTTAGGTTGAGCACAGGATATGGGCATTTGCAATGGCAGGTATTTGGAGGGAGAAGGAAACCATAGTCCTTTGCTTCTCTAACATTAATGAAGGTGAAATAGTGACCTAGAGGACGGTAAATGGCAAGAGAACAATTGAAGAGTGGTAGAATCATATGGTTTACATTTCAAAAAAGGGAGGGGCTTTTGAAAGAGAATGGGAGAATAAGGTTTTGTTTTTTTTTTTTTAGTTGTCTTTTTATTTATTTATTTATTTCAGGATATTATGGGGGTACAAACATTTTGGTTACATGTTATGACTTTGCCACACCCAAACCATGATTTGAGGCGTGTCTTTTCCCCACTACCAGAATAAGGATTTTTAAACTAAACTGGGGAGATTGTTGAAGTGAGCTTCGACTCCTAGACTTGTGGCATATCAGTCTGCAGAGAAAGTAGTTCAGTGGTGCCAAGAATGATGAAAGAGTATGTGGGCACAAACTTCAGATATAGGCATGTGTACTACACTGGGGTTGGGATTTTCTATAGGCAACTCTTAACTATTGAGAGAGGGGCTCAAGGACAGATGCATTTACTAGGTGTGAAATACAGCTTCTTTGTTTTCTAAGTGCTTTTGCTTACTGCATGACCACTTTTCTAGATCTCAGGGGGAGGGAGCATTGATTTTTTTTTAATAATCCATAACGTAAACTCTCCTATTCTTTTTAAGAATACTTAAAAAGAAAGGAAAATTTCCCTTAGCTGAGAAACTGAGAATCTGTGGAGCTACAGGTTCCCATTCAAGAGTCTGTGGCAGGGACTGTGCAGTTACAATTATCCGTGACAGGGAACTATTCAATCATTAGCTTTGCTATCACTTATTTCCAGTAATCAGTGTGATATAAGTGCTCTTGAATAATATTCATTTTGCCCATTGGCCAAAAATACTGATTGGTTTCATTATTTCTGCAAAATATACTGATGTAAGCCCATGGCATAGAGTATTGAGTACTTTTCAATTTATGCTTTCACTAATTATGTTGTGTGTTTATCAAAAGTCACTTTAGTTTGTTCCCAAACCTATTATCTTAGTCTGTTTTGTGTTGCTATAAAAGAATAGCTGAGACTGGGTAATTACCAAAGAAAAGAGATTTATTTGGCTCACAGTGGTACAGGCTGTACAGGAAACATGGTCCCAACATCTGCCTGGCTTCTGGTGAGGTCATTTGTGCTGCATCAAAACATTGAGAAGAAGGTCAAAGGGGAAGCAGGCAAGATCAAAGAGGGACCAAACAGAAGGAACTTCACTTTAAAACAGCCCGCTTTCATAGGAGCTAATCCATCCCCGCCCCCAACCAATGTAGTGTTTCAAGAGTGAGAACTCACTCACTGTCACAAGAACTACTCTAAGCCATTCATGAGGGATCAGCCCTCATGGCCCAAACGCCTCCCACTGGGTCTCACCTCCCAACAGGGCCACACTGGGGATCAAGTTTCAACAGGAGATTTGGTGGAAACAAACCACATCCAAATTGTAGGACCTATTTATTCCAATTTTATGTGTTAATACAATCACATAAATTAATTATTACATAAACCAATTAACATGAATATTGAAATGACTATTTTCTATAAAACATGATATGTGTTTTGAAAAAAATTAATGAAAAGGTGTATAATGAGGTATGGATGAAATAAGAATAACAGGGAGAATTGTATAAATAAGGAAAATTCTGCATTCTTTGCTTCAGTGTTAGGCCCTGATTTTAAATAAAACAAAACTGGAATTATTGGAAGCTGGATCAGTGTAGTGGATTCCGTGATGTGGAACAGAAATTTGGTAACTCGATCTAGGATGTTTGTTAAAGAAAAAGCCTTAGCCCTATGATTAAGGTTAACACATTAATTACCATTGATATGCTTTCGGTAAAAGTAAAATATTTAAGGCACATATAGGTTTTCTGTATGTAATTTTAACCACTGATCCCTCTTGTGTTTTGATATATTTGTTTGCTAACTCAGTGTACAGACTTGAAACCCCAAACTTTGTCCAGTGATTGCTATGAAGCTTTGGTTTCCCTTTGACATGTTCTTAACTGCTCTCTGTGGCTCTAACCCTTTTTCCTTGTTCCCCTCTAATGTGAAATTTTATATCTCTTTTCTCCACAAGTCAAAATTCTCTGCCTGCTGTGACAATTGCACAGATTTTTAAAGGGGTGCTTTGAAAGGAAGAATCTCTTCTTTCTTAAACTCAAATTGAAAATGGCTTCCCCTTGGATAACCTGAAAGTTTCTGAGAAACTCCATCAAACCCTCCTGAAGCACTGCCCTTAGGCAATGCTGTTTTATTCTTTCAATCCAACACACAGGCTAGAAAATGACTTTCCATGTTGCTGGTCATGCAGTGGAGTCCCCGCAAATATTCTTCAAATCACAAGAAAACTTTATCTACTGTCTTATCATACAACTGTCACACTGTTTTCATGAAACTGGTTATCCTGAGGATTTAGGTCCTTTTTATTTTTTTTATTTTGAGACAGAGTCTCGCTTTGTTGCCCAGGCTAGAGTGCCGTAGGGTCAGCCTAGCTCACAGCAACCTCAAACTCCTGGGCTCAAGCGACCCTACTGCCTCAGCTTCCCGAGTAGCTGGGGTTACAGGCATGCACCACCATGCCCGGCTAATTTTTTCTATATATTTTTAGTTGTCCAGCTAATTTTCTTTCTATTTTTAGTAGAGACAGGGTCCCACTCTTGCTCAGGCTGATCTCGAACTCCTGAGCTCAAATGATCCACCCGCCTCAGCCTCCCAGAGTGCTAGGATTACAGGCGTGAGCCACCGCGCCTGGCCTATTTTTTAAAAGAGATAGTAATAGCTTAAAAGTTGCCATTAGTTTCCTCATTCTGGATGCAGAAACATCAATTTTACTTTAGAACACATTATTATTATTATTACTTGTTTGTTTTGATGGTGGGAATATCATTAAAATGGTTTAGGTTTTGAAAATGTTGAACAAGAAACTCCAGCCACAGTTTCTGGAGATAAATTTAAGGTCGGTCTAAAAATGAATACAGATATCACAGAATAGGATATGTAATACCACTTTCTGCATCCTTCGCTTTACCTGTGGTATAAAGAATCAAGTGGAAGGAGTAATTAAGAAATCTCAGGGCGCTGAAAGATGGCGGAGTGGAGGTGACCTCCTGGATTCGTGCTCCCGGAGAGGAAGGCCTGGATCTCAGTCTGCCACAGCGCTAGAGGATCGCTCCCCCACCAGAACAGCGGTGTGAATCCACGAAGAATCGGTGTGGACACAGAGAGCAAGAAAAGACTGAGGTGAACGGGAAATCAGATCGTGACAATCTGGAGAGTGCGGGACGGACAATAGAGAGGGGAGCGTGGGACGGCTGTACCCGCCTTACCAGCAAGTGGGGGGGGCTCAGCCCCACAGGAAAGCGGCCTGTTCCCCCACTGACCCCCACTCCCACTCAGTCAGGGATCTGCCTGAAGCCGGTGCAGAATCGCTGCGGGAGACGCAGGGCTCTGCGGAGAGGAGACAATAGTGGGGGGGCGTTTTGGTCCCCGGAGCCCTGTGTGCGGACTGCGACCCGCGGGAGAGGGGTCGCGCTGGGCTGCAGCGAAAGACACCGGGGGGACACCAAACTGTTTCCTTTATGTGAGCAGCTGGGCTCCCTCAATTCCTGGCTCCCCCGGCCCCTGCCGGACCTTGAACATTCACCCCCAGCACCAGCGACTGGAGCCTGGGCAGCCGCCATTGTCCGGGTCCCCAGCCAAGCTGCTGTGGAGCGACTGGGAACTGGGCGGCTCCATCCCCTAGTGCGCGGCCCCCACTAGGAGCTCCGCCTTTGCGTGAACACAGAGCGCTTCCTTGGTCACAAGGGGGCGGAGCGGGGACCTTGCAGACATTGGGGCCGGCGGACCATTGCCCCCGGAGCTGCAGCAGTCGGGGCACTGGGCGAACACGGGCACCCCACTCCCCCTAGCCACTATTTTTCGTGCAGAGAGAGGCAGAAACCACCTCGGGAGAGGAAGAGGCAAGGAAAAAGTCGCTTTCCATCTGCAATCAGAACAGCCCAGTGACTTGACTCTCAAACTGGTTTTGGGTCAAATTGATTCTCTGGGGCTGGACCAACAGAAGCAGCCCCCCAGCTGAGGCAGCAAAATCCTGAATAAAACGTGAAGGACTCCCCCTAGTGACAGAAGAGGCAGCTTACCTGGGCTGCTGCACAGCCCAAGATCTGCGTGCACGGAGTGCCTCTGTCCAGCCTAAAGCTAGCTGAAAGAAGGGACCTAAGGATTGATCCCCATGGGAAGGACTCAGGGAAAGAACTCTGGGAGTATAAAGAATCAAACTGAAACTTTGCCTCCAAAGAAGATTACTAGTTCTCCACCAATTGACACAAACCAAACTCGAAATAACAATATGTCACAGGAAGAATTTCAATCATGGATCATAAATACGCTGAATATTATACAAGAAAAAATGGATAACCAACACAAAGATACCACAAAAAAGATCCAGGATTTGGAAGAAAAATTCGCTAAAGAAATCGAAATATTGAAGAAAAATCAAACTGAACTCCTGGAAATGAAGAATTTATTCAGGGAGCTACAAAACAAGTGGAAAGTCTCAAGAGCAGGGTAGATCAAACAGAAGAAAGAAACTCAGAGATCAAAGATAATATTTTCCTGTTAAATAAGTCAGTCACAGAGATGGAACAAAGAAATAAGAGAAATGACCAGAGCCTACAAGAAATGTGGGATTATGTGAAGAAGCCTAACGTGAGAGTTATTGGCATTCCTGAGGGTGAAGAAGACAATAAGCAAGGGTTTGGAGACATAATTGAGGAAAATTTCCCAGGCCTTGCCAAAACTCTGGATATACAGGTTCGAGACGCTCAAAGACCCCCTGGAAGATTCATACCAAATAGGAAGACACCACATCATGCAGTTATCAGATTGACAAAAATTTCCACTAAAGAGGCCATTCTACGAGCTGTAAGGAGGAAGAAACAAGTTACATACAAAGGAAAATCAATCCAAATTATGCCAGATTTCTCAGCTGAAACCTTACAAGCAAGAAGAGACTGGGGCCCCATTCTCACTCTTCTGAAACAAAATAATGCCCAGCCTAGGCTCTTATACCCAGTTAAGCTCAGCTTTATATATGAAGGTGAAATTAAGACATTCTCAGATAAACAAAAACTCAGAGAATTCATCAAGACAAGACCAGTTCTCCAAGAAGTACTCAAAACAGGGCTACACACGGACAAGCAAAAGAAAGACCCATGAATATAAAACTACTCAAGAGAAGAAAAAAAAAAAAACCCAGTTATCACAATGGCTCAAGTGAGAAAACAGAATAATGAAATCCAAGCCAACATGAGGAACAGAAATCAGTCTCACTTATCAATTCTCTCATTAAATGTGAATGGATTGAATTCCCCACTCAGGAGACATAGGCTGGCCCAATGGTTAAAAAAATACAAGCCAAGTATCTGCTGTCTTCAGAAAACTCATCTAACCTGCAAAGATGCATTTAGACTGAAAATAAAAGGGTGGAAATCGATATTTGAAACAAATGGAAGCCAAAAGAAAGCTGGCATGGCAGTTTTAATCTCCGATAACTTAGTTTTTAAATCAATAAGAGTAATGAAAGACAAAGATGGTTACTATATACTGGTGAAGGGTACAATTCAACAAGAAGACATAACTATACTTAATATATATGCACCCAACTTAGGTGCACCCAGATTCATAAAGCAAACCCTACTCATTTGGACAAAATGATAGATAACAGCACTTTGAGAGTCGGTGACTTTAACACACTGCTGACAGTATAGGACAGATTCTCGAAACAAAAAATAAACAAAGAAACAAAGGACTTAAATAGAATGCTAGAACAAATGGGCCTCACTGACATCTACAGCACATTCTACCCAAAATCCACTGAATATACTTTCTTCTCATCAGCCCATGGGACATTCTCCAAGATTGACCATATCCTAGGACCTAAAGCATGTCTTAAAAAATTTTAAAAAATAGAAATTATACCATGCATCTTCTCAGATCGCAACGGAATAAAAGTAATAATGAACCCTAACAGAAATTCTCATTCCTACTCAATGTCATGGGAGCTAAATAACCTTCTCCTGAACGATTATTTTATAAATGAAGAAAGCGAGATGGAAATCAAAAGATTCTTTGAATTAAACGACAATGGAGACACAACTTATCAAAATCTGTGGGACACAGCTAAAGCAGTCCTGAGAGGAAAATTTATTTCCATAAATGCCTATATCAAAAAGACAGAAAACTTACAAATAGACAATCTAATGAATAGACTCAAAGAGCTGGAGAAGGAAGAACAGACCGACCCCAAACCCAGCAGAAGGAGAGAAATTATTAAGATAAAATCAGAACTGAATGAAAAGGACAACAAACAATATATAAGGGAGATTAATAAATCAAAAAGTTGGTTCCTTGAAAACATACAGAAGATTCACACACCTCTGGCTAGGCTAACCAAGAACAGAAAAGAAAAAACTCTAATAACCTCCATCAGGAATATGAAAGGAGAAATCACGACCGATGCCACAGAGATACATGACATCATCTATGAATTTTACAAAAATGTATGCACACAAATTGGGAAATGAGGAGGAAATAGACAAATTTTTAGAAACACACAGCCTTCCCAGGCTCAACCAGGAAGGAATAGAATTCCTGAATAGACCAATATCTAGATCTGAAATTGAAACAGCAATAAAAAACCTTGCCAAAAAGAAAAGCCCTGGACCAGATGGGTTCACACCAGAATTTTACCATACCTACAAAGAATAACTGGTGCCCATCCTACATAAACTATTCTCCAATATCGAGAAAGATGGAATTCTCCCCCACACATTTTACCAAGCCAACATAATTTTAATACCAAAGCCAGGAAAGGATGCAACAAAAAAAGAAAACTACAGACCAATATCCCTTATGAACATTGTTTCAAAAATTCTCAATAAAATCCTAGCAAATCGAATCCAAGTGTTTATCAAAAAAATAATCCATCACGACTAAGTGGGCTTCATCTCAGAGATGCAGGGATGGTTTAACATATGCACATCTATAAACATAATTCACCACATAAATAGAAGCAAAAATAAAGATCATATGATCCTCTCAATAGGTGCAGAAAAAGCATTTGACAAAATTCAACACCCTTTTATGATAAGAACACTTAAAATAGGCATAGACGGGGCCTATCTAAAGATGATACAAGCCATATATGACAAACCTACAGCCACCATCATACTGAATGGGGAAAAATTGAAAGCATTCCCACTTTGAACTGGAACCAGACAAGGCTGTCCACTGTCCCCATTACTTTTCAACATAGTATTGGAAGTCCTTGCGAGAGCTATCAGGCAAGAGAGTAGAATCAAGTGAGTCCAAATAGGGAAAGAAGAGATCAAACTCTCACTCTTTGCTAATGATATGATGTTATATCTAGAAAATTCCAAGGATTCAACCAAGAGGCTCCTGGAATTGATCAATGAATTTAGTAAAGTCTCGGGATACAAAATCAATACACACAAATCAGAGGCATTCATATATGCCAATAACAGTCAAACGGAGAACCAAATTAAGGACCCAATACCCTTCAAAATAGCAAGAAAGAAAATAAAATACCTAGGAATATATTTAAATAAGGAGGTAAAGGACCTCTATAGGGAGAACTATGAAACACTGAGGAAGGAAATCGCAGAACTTGTAAATAGGTGGAAAACCATACCATGCTCATGGATTGGAAGAATCAACATTGTTAAAATGACTATACTGCCCAAAGTTATCTACAGATTCAATGCAATCCCTGTTATATTACCAATATCATTTTTCACAGATTTAGAAAGCATAATTCTACACTTTGTGTGGAACCAGAGAAGACCCCATTTAGCAAAAGCAATTTTAAGCAACAAAAACAAAATGGGAGGTATTAACTTACCAGACTTCAAACTATACTACAAAGCTGTGATTATTAAAACTGCTTGGTATTGGCACAAGTGCAGGGACACAGACCAATGGAACAGAACAGAAAATCCAAATGCAAAACCGTCCTCATATAGCCATCTAATCTGACAAAGCAGACAAAAACATACTCTGGGGAAAAGATTCCTTATTTAATAAATGGTGCTGGTAAAACTGGATAGCCACATGTAGAAGACTAAAACAGGACCCACAGCTTTCACCTCTCACAAAAATCAAATCACGGTGGCTTACAGACTTAAATCTTAGGTGGGAAACTATTAGAATTCTAGAAGAAAATGTAGGAAAGACTCTTACAGACATTGGTCTAGGCGAAGAATTTATGAAGAAAACCCCTAAGGCAATCACAGCAACAAGAAAAATAAATAAATGGGACCTGATTAAATTGAAAAGTTTCTGCAGAGTCAAAGAAACAGTCACGAAAATAAACAGACAGCCTACAGAATGGGAAAAAATTTTTGCATACTACACATCAGATAAAGGTCTGATAAAAAGAATCTATTTAGAACTCAGGAAAATCAGCAAGAAAAAATCAAACAACCCTATCAAAAAGTGGGCAAAGGACATGAATAGAAATTTTTCAAAAGAAGATATAAGAATGGCTAACAAACATATGAAAAAATGCTCAACATCCCTAATTATCAGGGAAATGCAAATCAAAACCACAATGAGATATCACTTAACTCTGGTGAGAATGGTCTTTATCAAAAAGTCCCAAAACAACACATGTTGTCGTGGATGTGGAGAGACAGGAACACTCATACACTGCTGGTGGGACTGCAAACTAGTGCAACCCCTGTGGAAAGCATTATGGAGAGATCTTAAACAGATTCAAGTAGACCTACCATTCGATCCAGCAATCCCTTTATTGGGCACCTACCCAGAAGAACAAAAGTCATTCTATAACAAAGACACTTGTACCCGAATGTTTATAGCAGCACAATTCATAATTGCAAAGATGTGGAAACAACCCAAATGCCCACCAATCCATGAATGGATTAGTAAATTGTGGTATATGTATACCATGGAGTATTACTCAGCTATAAGAAATAACGATGATATGACATCTCTTTGGTTCTCCTGGAGAGAATTGGAACCCATTATATTAAGTGAAGTATCCAAATAATGGAAAAACAAGCATCACATGTACTCACCAGAAAATTGGTTTCCCTGATCATCACCTAAATGCACCAATTGGATATCAGACTGAGACGGGGGTGGGGGTGGGGGGAGGGGATGGGTATATGCCTACATGATGAGTGCATTGTGCACCATCTGGGAATGGTAATGCTTGAAGGTGCTGACCCGGGGATGTGGGGGGTGGGGGGAGGGGATGGAGGTATGACTACATGGTGAGTGCCAGGCGCACTGTCTGGAGAATGGACACGCTTGAGACTCTGACTCAGGGGGATGGACAGGACATGGGCAATGTATATAACCTGAACTTTTGTACCCCCATGATGAGCTGAAATAAAAAAAAAAGAAGAATCAAGTGGAATGGAATGAACTAATGGGTTACAAGAATTAATCTATAGTTTTAAACATTCATTGCTATTGTAATTTTATTTTTATAAATTTTGTAGTTACGTTCCTAAAGTTTTCATTTATGTCCAGTAACAGCCACTTTTCCATGGCTAAAGGGCTACAGCCATCAATAACTATGAAGTTTCAACCAAAGTCTGTAGAGAAGATATTTCTTGGAAAACCACATTACTTTCTGATATCTTTTGATTGATTTTTACTATTCATATTTTATAAGTTTAATATGATTACTCATGGATATTGTTCAACCTAAATTTTTTGTTCTTATGAGATTTTTGTCAAAAATCTCATGAGAGTTGAATTGTAAAATTGCAGAAGTAAAATTGCAGTTTACTTTTTATTTATTCTCATAATACATGAATTTTCAAATAGAAATATTTGCTTGAAAGTCCCATAGCCTGTTTAGAATTAAATAACTAATAGTTCAAAATATTTTAAACTTCTTTTCTCTTTAATTCCACAAATGTTAACTAATACACAGTTCAATTCTATAATAAAATGCAAGTTTAACATATCAAATTTCCATTTTTCTGCCTTGGATTGTTATTTACATGGTTCAATATTTTTTCTCAAAGATTATATGACATATCTCAATATGAATTAAGTAATTTACACTTTTGTAATATTCAAATTAATCAATTTTCTTATTTTACTTTATATATTTTCTTTCTGGGGCTGCCACAGCATCTAATGACAAATATGGTGACTTAAAACAACAAAAAAATTAATTCTTTCACAGTTCTAGAAGTCAGAAGTTAAAAGTCAAGCTGTCAGTGGGTAGGCCGAGAAAGAGAGATTGTCCCAAGAACCTTCCAAGCTTCTCCTGTTTATTGGTGAAACTTGTCATCCCCTGGCTTGTGGAGCCATCACTCAAACTTTTGTCTCTATCTTCAGATTATTTCTTTGTCTTCTTCTCTCACTTATAAGAACACTGTAAGTGGATTTAAGGTCCACTCTAATATAGCATGATCTCATCTTGATCCTTACTTTACTTACCTCTGCAAAGATCCAATATCCAAATAATGTCACTCTCCAAGTTTCTCGGTAAATGTGAATTTTAGGGCTAAACTACTCAGCTCATTACAGTCAGCTTTATGCAGCACCCAATGCATGTCTGTCTCATGTGCAAAACAGATTCACCCCATCCCAACATCGCCAAAACTTTTAACCCATGCTGATATCAACTTTAAATCCAAAACTTCATCTAAACACAAACAACTCCGATAGTCCCAACCTGCAGCACCTAAGTCAGGTATGAATGAGACTCTGAAGATGGTTTATCCTGGGGCAAAATTCTTCTCCATTCAGGGACCTATTACATTAGAGAACAATTTATTTTCTTCCAAAATACAATGGTGGTTCATTATAGGATAGACATCTCCATTCCCATAGGTAGAAATTAGGAGAAATCAGTGGGTCACCATTTCCAAGCAAATCTGAAATCTAACAGTGCAAATTTCATCAGGTTTCAGTGTTTGAGAACCACCATCTGTCCAATCGTTTCAGTCCTCTGAGCCCAACCTTTCAGAAGTGTCTTTGTCTTTTCTTCTCTGGCCTCTGGTTCTACATGATAGTTCTACTCTTGGAGTCACTCCTCTTTTTGCTTGAAGGGTGGCACTACCAGTCCACTTCCTGCTTGTACAATTTTGGGAGTCAAACAGCTTTTTTTTCATTTTCCATAGCTTCCATCACTTTCAGTCTAAGCTGACAGTGTTTCTGCTAATATAACATTATCAATCATCTTGTGGGTCACCCATATGTGCCAAAGGATCTATGTCATTCAACAAGAAGGTTCTTCACACATCCTTCTTTGATAACCACATGTGTTATCCTGGCTGACATGTATCTCTCATTCACACAACTCATTTCTGCAGCTAAATGTTGTCCAGCCACACTCTTGGCCATTTTTCAAGAGCAGGATTTAACATCTTTTGCAGTCAGAATAGGATAAGAATTTTCCAAATTACCAAGCACTGTTTTATTTTTGCTTAATACCTCCCTCTTCAATTTATCTCTTTTCTTTCACATTTCAAAATAAGTAGCAAGGATAAACCAGACTGTGCCTTCAACACTCCTTGAAATCTCATCATCTAAATATCAAAATTAATCACTGACAAGTTCTACTTTCTATCCAATAGTAAAAGACAATACAGTCATGTTTTTTGTCACTTTATAATAAAGATTGTCTTTCTTCCAGGATCCAAAAATATGTTCCTCATTTCCTTCTGAGACCTCAGCAGAATCACTTTTAATGTGTATATTTCTACCAACATTCTGTTTATGATGATATATTTATTTGGTACAATGATAGACACTTTCTTCACCATCCTCTTCACTTCCTTTTGAGAACTCATAAAAATCATCTTTAATATCCTTTTTTCTACAAACAGACTCATCAAGGCAATCTAGATTTTTTTCTATCATCCTTCTAAAAATTTTTCCAGCCTCTGTTCTATGTAATTCCAAAATCATGGAATTCTTAAAAGTGTCCACTGTTATTTTAAAATGTCCACATTTTTTTTTATTTCAGCTTATTATGGGGGTACAAAAGTTCAGGTTATATATATTGCCCAGGTACTGCCCATCCCCCTGAGTCAGAGCTTCAGGCGTGTCCATTCCCCAGACAGTGCGCCTGGCACTCACCATGTAGTTATACCCCATCCTTTCCCCCCACCCCCCATCCCCCCGAGTCAGCACATTCAAGTGTGACCATTCCCCAGAGGGTGTGCAACGCACTCATCATGTAGGCATACACCCATCCCCTCCCCCCACCCCCGTCTGATAAACAATTGGTGTCATTCCCCAATGTGCATTTAGGTGATGATCAGGGAAACCAATTTTCTGGTGAGTACATGTGGTGCTTGTTTTTCCATTCTTGGGATACTTCACTTAATAGAATGGGTTCCAACTCTCTCCAGGAGAACAAAAGGGATTCTATATCACCATTATTTCTTATAGCTGAGTAATACTCCATGGTATACCTATACCACAATTTACTAATCCATTCATGAATTGATGGGCATTTAGATTGTTTCCACATCTTTGCAATTGTGAATTGTTGTGCTATAAAGATTCGAGTACAGGTGTCTTTGTCATAGAATGACTTTTTTTCCTTTGGGTATATACCCAATGTCCATATTTTTAAGTATTTGTTATAAAAGGACCCCAATTACCAGTACCAAAATATGCCTTAGTTTCCTAGGGATGCCACAATAAATTACCACAGACTTGGCAGTTTAAAACAACAGAAATTTATTTCCTCACAGTTCTGGAGAAGACCAGAAATGAAAATCAAACTATTAGTAATACTGCTTCCTTCCTACAGAGCCTGGGGGACATAGCTCATTCTTCTCTCCTACTTTTTGTCTGTTACCAACAATCAGCATTCCTTGGCTTATAGACACACGCCAATCTCTAACTCCACTTTCACACTTTTTTCTCTGTGTTATGGGGTGTCCTTTTTTATTTATTTTTAGAACACTCTCAATGAATTTAGGACCCATCCAACTCAGTTTGATTTCATACTGATTCTTTTCTTTTAAATTTATTTCATTCAGCATAGTATTTTGTTATAAATGTTTAGGTTATGTATATTGTCCTTGCCCCACCTGAGTCAGAACTTCAAGCATGTCCATCCCCTTGACAGTGCACACCGCACCCATTAGGTGTGTATATACCTATATCCTCCTCCCATTCCATCTGCCTGACACCTGATGAATGTTATTACTATATGTGCACTTAAGTGTTGATCAGTTAAAACCAATTTGATGGCTAGCACATGTAGTGCTTGTTTTTCCATTCTTGGGATACTTCACTTAGTAGAATGGGCTCCAGCTCTATCCAGGATAATACAAGAGGTGCTATATTACCATTGCTTTTTGTGGCTGAGTAGTACTCCATGGTATACATATGCCACATTTTATTAATCCACTCATGTATTGATGGGAACTTGGGTTGTTTATATTGATTCTTTAATTTCATTTGCAAAGATCTGATTTTCAAATAAGATCACATTCTGAAATTTCAGGTGGACATGAATTTAAGTGGGGAAGTATTCAACCTCCTACACTAAAAGAAATGTACCAATAACTTTCTGCATATAAAATTAGTAGCTTTTATAACAATAAAATATTGTAGTGGATTTACTCTTGAAATAATAAATATATATTATAGTTCAACTGAATAGTGCAATGCTAGCAATAAAATAGAAATAAAAAATTTTACTTTGAGTGTATTTAGAATGTTCACCTACATTTGGAAGTGGATATTTAGGTATTAAAATGCATATCAATAATGAACTTTGAGGATGTTATTAATACTACCACTGTTATACTGTTTAGATATAGCCATAACCTGCGTAATTAAACTGACATCATCAATGACTGTTTGGCAATCTGATCAACCTTCAAAAGGTTTGAAACCAAAGGAAAACCTAAATAGCAAGTATTATCTAATAGACCCCTCAGAGTACTGATAGGAGTATTAGCAATTGTCTGAAAATACCAGGCCCATTGTCATTCCTGCATGTCATTTAATGGGGTGAAACTGCATCTCTTGTTTAAAAATTTACTATTCAGATCATTATTTTAAAAAGAGTCAAAAGCTGTATGAGTTCTCCATAAGGGGTCAAACACCTGCTAATTCTTAACTTTTTTTTTCTTTGACTATTTCTTCATTGAAGCATTAGGGATAAGCAATGACAGAGAACAATAATTAGCACCTCAGATATTAATATTACCGCCAACTTCAAATGATCCTTCTTACACATGAGGATATTCTCTGGTAATCATGCATAAATCCATTATTTTTGGCATTAGAACATCAACTATTTATAAAAATGTCAAAGGGTATATCCAACTCTATAGGAAGAGAAAGTTTAATTTGAGCTCAAATGAATGAGTGGTTTCTCTAGAAATGCACCAGTTAACATGGTTTCTACTAGGCACTTGTAGTTATTTAAATTAATTGGATTAACTAAGTTTCAAAATGTTTCCTTGTCACATTATCCACATTTCAGTGCTCTACAGCCTCATATGGCTAGGAGCTACCCACCAGATTGGACAGTAAAGATAAAAAACATTTTCATTGTACTGAAAGTTCTAATGGACTGCACTGCTCTAGAAAAACCTAATATTTAATGTTGTTAAAATATACATATATATGCACTCACATACATCTATATATTATTATTAACACACTTTATATGTTAATAAATAAGTACTAGATAGCTAGCAATGAAATGTGCAAATAAGCAGTCCACCCTAGTGCTATGCCCATTTACTTTTGCCTACAATAGAGTAGCATTACCTACTTGTAAAACTTGCCTCTTCTAGAATACACAAATAGCTGTATGGCTTCCTGAAACTTGATTACAAAAAGCAAAAACTTTAGTTTAGTTGTAGTGTTGGTATTAAGGCTGAGAAGAGAGAGAGACAGCCTACTCTATCACTGGAAATTTACACACAGACAAAGTGAAACACCTGTCCGAGTGATGAATAAGATTTCTTATTGTGTTACTGTCTATATAATTTCTACCTCAAATTCATAAGCAATACCCAGATTACATTGGGAATACAAAACAGAGAATTATCATGCACATTTTATTTCTACTGCACACACACACATACACTTATGATACTGATTTGAGTTTTACTTGAACGATCTTAGAATTTAAGTAATTTTTGCACAGATAATCCAAAACTTATTTCTATCTATAAATCTGGGCATGGCATTTTTTTTCTGCACTTGTGTTTGTGCTTTGTTTTTCAGATTATGTGGTATTTTGTCTATGTAGGACTAAAGAAAATCTATTTTGAAATGTAAGTTTGAGTTTCCAAGTAGGTGAAATGAAATAGGAAATGCCAAGATGTTTTGGCATTAGCAAAATAAGAAATACTGACCAGGAGCTGGGTCTGTGAGATGCTAGATGGGCAGCACATTGGCTCTGTTTCAGGGGCGTTCCACCAGGAGGCACAAAGCCCACTGCCTGCGTACGGCTGAGAGAGCAGGGGAGCTCTGGATGTAGGATCAGAGCAATGGTTTCCAGTCTTACCACTGCTGTGCAACTTTGAACAAATCAATTGGCCATTCTGAGCCTCACTTCTTTTATCCCAAACATATGGCAATAAAACAGTCTTTACTTGATATTTGATAATTAAATAACATAGAACTAATTATAATAAGCATACCATCTCTGGTTTTTGAGCAACAGGCATATACCAGACCCTTGGTTAAATAGTATGCCATTCAATCCTCCCAATTGCACAGGTGAGAAGTTTCATTATTTTACAGATGAGAAAGTCAGTGTCCTGAGGCTTAGAGGAATTACCCAGGATCACACAAGTCTTAAGTAGCTTCATAGGGATTGGTTAGGAGTCAGTGGAGGTTGCCTGATTTCAGTCTGTAATGTCAGTCCAAAACTTATGTCTATGTATAAATCAGTCAAGCTACATACATCTGTAAAGATATTTGAAAACCATGAAGCATATGCAGATTGTTGCTACTTCAAGAAGATTAAAGATAGAGTATTTTAGGAATATTATTTTAGTTGATTCATTAATGTTTTCTTGATAGTAATTAACTTGTAATTGTTCACTGCCATTTTAAATGCTTAGAATTTTTAAACTCTCTTTTCGATCGAGTAGGGTATGATTTTTTTGTACAAGTAAGTGGGAAGTATTATAATTCTTATTTCACTGACATAGTTATTTTCTCAAGGATATTAATAGGGGGATGATGTCTGGACCACATATTTTTAATTCTTATTTCCTGTTTCTTTCTATTAAAAATGAATGTTACAGTACAGGACCTTATGATCACAATGAGAAAAACTTCCTAAGATGACATGTTGAACGACATTTAGACTCTGCTCTGCTGGTACTCTCTGTACCCCACGGCTCTGCTCATCCTTCCCTCCCATCGCTAACGTCCTCCCAATCTTCAGCATAACTCCTGTCTGTGATGATTTTCAAAATAAGTTGGGAGTTACTTTTTCTTTGTTTGTTTTGTTTTTGTAGGCTGCTACTCTAACCATATCATCATCCTGCTAATGTTTTACAGAGCCTCTTCATTGTCTTATTATAATTACTAAACTCTTCCTTTTGCTATCTCAGGGCCTTTAGGATCTGTCCTCTTTGTGACACTCCTCACTTAGCAGGCCAGCAAACAGGACACTAATCCGCATGAACTTTCAGGTCTCCTTCCCTTCTCACATAATGTCATCTCCTAGTTTTTCCTCAGTGAGTGTTCTTTCGGCTCCATTAAACTCCTTGAATAATAAGTTTGCATTATTTTCTCTCACAGGATTTTTCCACTGGTTCCTTTGTTCCCCCAAAACCTGTACTTACTCTTGTCATTTCAGGATCGATCATAGTGTATTGTTATAATGTCTTACTAAGATGTATATTTACAGGATACTTTGTTTGATTCACCTTTGAACTGTCATGATCCATAACAGGATGCTTTATGCTTAGTGAATTTCATTTTCTCACTTCACAGCTCCTTCTTCAGATTCTGAGACTGACACGCTGCCCACTTTGCTAAGAGGCCTTGTGACAGCTCCTTAAAGAATAGGAGAAAAGTTAGGTTTACACACTGAATACACATAACATAAGCATAAAGCAAAAAACCAATCCTCTAACCCAAAGCTCATTTTGGTTAAGTTATGTCATTTTCAGCTTCCGGACCTCTGGGTGCATGAACATGAGCCCTTTAAATAGAGCTGCATGTCTTATTCATCTGTGATAAGCTGTCCATCTTCTCTCAGCTCATATGTTCTACATGTATGCATGTCCACCAGTTGTTCTGGCATCATGGATAACCATGTGGTCCACAGTTATATTGGCCACTTACTGAGTGCAAAACACTCTGCTAAAAAAGTAGGAGCTATACGTCATTTAAACCTGACAATATGCTAAGGTGCAGATTTGTAACTTTTTTTCACTTTATAAATAAGCTCAGAGAGGTTAAAATATTTGTCCAAAATACTCCAGTTAACAAATTCTAGATCTAGGACTCAAACTAATGTCTGCTGACGTCAAAATATGTATGTTCAACCACTATGTGGCTATGCTATGCCATTAAATCATTATCAAATTGTATCTGTTTGTCAGTGCTAGAAATGAAAATTCAAGGCTCTGAGAAATGCCAAATCACTACATATTGCAGATCTCTATAGGAATTATTAGATGGCAAATTACTTTTTGCATCCCAGTTTTTCTGGCAAAACTAAAAACATTAAAATGCCTTTAAATATGTGAGACATATCAGTAATTCTAGTCCTTAATTCATTTTTACATAGTGTCTTCACTTATTTAGTTTCCTAAATAGTTTGCCTATAGGAAGAAAAACTTTTGATAAGGTTGATACAAAGTTCTGGCTCTGTTGACAGTTATATCACTCAGATTAAGTGAATTGGTTGACATGCACATTCATATTTTATACTCTTGTGAGTACTCTTAGTGTGTACTTTGTAAGTATAAGTTTGCATTCATGCTGAAAATCAATCCTGGAGATCCAGGATCATGATAAAAAAGGTAAGCTGATCCTCACAGCAGGTGGGCTAGAACTGCTGTGGTTTACCTGGATCAGAGGGCATGACATTTGTGGCCATGGTAGTAATGTGTGTGACTTTTTATTTGAATTAATATCCCTTTTAACTGTTAAGCTACTAATAAATGTGTGTTTATTACATTCATTGAATTAAATCTTGCTAAATTTGATTTGATTTAATTAGCCAAAACAATCAACCTGTATTAGAATTATGGCACATTATTAACCTTTATTTTATTTATTTATTTATTTATTTATTTTGAGACAGTGTGTCACTTTGTTGCCCGGGCTACAGTGAGTGCCGTGGCATCAGCCTAGCTCACAGCAACCTCAAACTCCTGGGCTTCAGCGATCCTACTGCCTCAGCCTCCCGAGTAGCTGGGACTACAGGTATGTGCCACCATGCCCGGCTAATTTTTTCTATATATATTTTAGTTGGCCAGATAATTTCTTTCTATTTTTAGTAGAGACGGGGTCTCGCTCTTGCTCAGACTGGTCTTGAACTCCTGACCTCAAGTGATCCACCCAACTCGGCCTCCCAGAGTGCTAGGATTACAGGCGTGAGCCACCGTGCCCGGCCTTAACCTTTATTTTAGATGTTTTGTTTCGGAAATTTTCCAAATGAATTAAGCTTGATCATAGAGATATAAGGAGGGAGCCAGGACCTAAACACAGGTTTTTCAAGCACCACTCACTATGAAGTCATCAAAAAAATGTCATACTGAATTCAGTTAGACATTAATAAAAACATAGTTCACCTAGGAGAAGAAATAAATGCTTTAGAAAATAAAGTTAAATAATTTAGAGTCAGTGTCTAGGACTATCATGAAAATGAAAAGGAAAATCTTGTTCAACTGAACCACATGTTCTTTTCTTCTTTCATCTCAGTCTGCTTTTCATCTAAACATTTGCTGTTGCAAAGAATACATCCTTAATGAAGCGAATAATTTTCTTTCAGTTACCAATTTCTAAATAATGTGTTAGGAAAAATAGAGTAAAAAATATGTTTCTCTTCTAGTTTTTTTTAATAGAAAATGGAGCCTTCATATTATGTAAATTAGGCAAATAAATAAATAATGGGACATTTGTTCAAGTTAGAGTTGCATGGTTCCATGGGAACTCTTGTTCTCAATTTTTTTTTAACAAAAATCTACAATTGAAAGCTTTCATTATTGATTTAACTCTTCCAAAATACTATTTAATTCACTGCACCTTCTCTCTCTTTGAGTCTCTGGCTCTCTACCCCTCCTCTCCATTCCCACTAAGTTGTTCTTCCTACAGTCCTGCTTTGAGCATGTGCCCCATTTAACACCTCCTAATGGTTGCTATGACCAGTACACAAATTCAGAACATCTTGACCCAGAATTCAAGGGCTTTTAGAGTCTTTTTATCACCTTTTCTTTCTTAGCTTCCAAATACATCTATTTTATTTCATTCAAATTGAGCTGTCCCTGTTACAAGTCTATGACTTCTATGTTTATATTTTAGAAAGATCGTTCTTGATTCAGTGTAGAGAATGGCTTAAGTAATGGCAGGGGAAGAGAGGAGAAAACACATAATATTTTTTAAATGAGTTATTCCAGAAAAAAATAATATAGATGTAAGAATAAAAGATACTTAAATATATAATAGTGGCATTTTCTTTAAATAAAGAAAAATATACATTAAGAGTTAGAAAGAGAGTACTGCACCCCAGAGAGAAAAATGCTGAATTTCAACAAATATTTAGATTATACTGGTGAAGTTGCCACAATCATCCAAAGAAAAACAATGAGAAAATAAGTATTAGACAAACACTAAAAGAAAAAATGCAACAATATGCAACAAGCTTAAATTTTTATGTTTAAAAATTAAATTAAAGAAAAAGATGTCTTTATTTTTAAAAAGTGAATATAATATTATATAGTGATAGTCCAGGAAATTATAAGTTTATGAACTGAAAGTGTTGATTGGACAATAATGATCAGTGGAACTGTACAGTGTATTGGAAGAGCTGTTAGCAATGTTAATTAAAATACATAAACAGAGATGCTAATAAATAAGGGAAGTGTACAAATTGAAAATAAAGCAAGACAAACAAAATAGGGAGAAGGATACTGGACAATTGTAGAAAATTTACATTTCTTAAACTTCAGGAAAGGATCTATCTTAAAGAATCATCTCAAAAAAATAAATTTTGTGTTTAAATTAAGGGCAAATTGTCCAGGCTTTCCTTTTAATTGCAGTGGCAATAGAGCTCTCTGCTTATGGTAATGATTTTATAATAAGAAAATGAACATGAAGATTAATTAGATACTGATTTGGAGCAGAGCAAGATGTGATCTAGATAATGGCGTATTGAAGGAAAATCTAGGGAGGGGTTTGGAAGGATGTATGACACTTGCAAAGCATTAGATTATGAAAGGAGGAAGTGGAATTGTGTGAAAAAATTGTTTGGATGTAGTAGGTCCATGCTACTTTATCATGAGTTTAAATGCAATGAATGAAAATAAATCTGTAGTTGCAGGTCCATATCATCAGACTTGTTCTACAAATTTGAATTGTTCCTTAAAGGGTATTTTTGGCTGATAGGAGTGCCACTGTCCCTTACCTCTGTAGCAATTTTTAGCTACAGTAGAAGTCTGCTGTTCAGATTTCCTCTACTCCCTTTACTGTGGGCTGTCAGGATTGAGACTGACGAAAGATGGTGAAAGAATAGAACTGAATTGGCCAAATGATTATTAAAAGCTCTAATATAATTTGTAACTCATTTAGTTATAAAATAATTGATCTGATAACATCCTTACATGCAAATAAGAGCAACCATAAATTATAGTAAAAAATTCCATTTCCAATTACAATAAAACATGAAAACTATTTGGGAGTTCAAATAAGTCTTGACTATGAAAATAATTTATTTCTTAGCTAGAGAGACAATCTTATAAAGATCATAATTATTCAACAATTATTTTGGGAATTCCATTGGATTTGAATAAACATATTAACAAGATTTATTGAAAGGAGAGTATGGGCAAGCTCATTCAAAAGCCCATATGAAAAATAAACATACAACAATAGTCAGGATATTTTTGCAAAAGAAGAATAATTAGAGGGAAATCAACTTTTTATAACATATTTAAAAGTTGCTAGATTTCAAACTTTATTCTCACAACAAAGTAAATTACAGGTGGATCAATGATTTACATTTTTAAAAGGAATCAAAAAGACATTAACATTTAAAATAGGGAAATTTTATATGAAAATTAATTAGAGTAGAGACAGACTTTAAAATACAGAATCCAGAAAAGGAAAGATGGATGCAAAATACAGAATCCAGAAAAGGAAAGATGGATACATTTGAAAATATTAATAAAAATGTAAGATTTCCACATAAAAAATTACATGAACAAAGCTGAAAGACATCTTACAAACTAGTGGAAAAGTACAGTGTGTGTGATAAGAAAGTGTAAATTCATTTAAGATATAAAGAACTTAATAAAAATTCAATAACTGAATAAAAATAAATTCATTTGAAATTATATAAATCTATGACTAAATTTACAACCATATGCATAATATCAAAAATGCAAAATAATTTTAAATGCAAAAATATATAATACTTTTTACCCCCTGGATTGGTGAAAAAAAATATTTTAAAATACAAATTTTGATGCATTGGGAAAATGAGTATATCACGAACTGCAGCAGAATAAATCATTGCCATGTAATAATATATGGAGGATAGCTTAAAAATGTTAATCAAAATTTTAATTGCATATATCCTTGATACTAAAGTTCCAGTTCCAGAAAGTTATCTTACATATTTCCTTTCACCTGTGCATCAATTTTTTGTGAAAGAATGTTCAACAAAGTATTTGTTTGTAGAAGAAAAAGAGTGAAACAACCTAATTGCCCAGAGGTAGGAGTGTGCTAAAGAAATGTGGAATTCAGTATGAGGGAGTGCTCCACAAACCTAGAAAGAGTGAGGAGCTTGCAACTACTAATAGGGGAGAAACTCAATATTGTAAGTGTAAAAAATGTGTTTCCTGTGTGGAAAAAACAAAAGGTATACACTGTGTGTGGGGGGGTGCGAGAGAGGAGAGAGGGAGAGAGATTGTGTAGCACACTGCTCAGGTACAATTCTAGTAGCTGCCTCTGAAAAGGGGAACTGGAGACCTAGGGTGGGAGAAACACTTTTTTTCACTTTTTTGTTTGTCTCTGATTTTTTTAACATGGGTGCATTAAATTTTTAATTTAAAAAAGTTTAAAAATTATGACTGCAATGTAGCCTGAACTTAAGGATGGCAGTGTTGATGAGGAAAGTATAACAGTGGAAATTAAACATATAAAACATTAAGAGAAACATATTTAGGAAGTAGACCTGGCCTGCCTGTGAGATGGACTGGATGAGGTTGAGGTTTAGGGGGAGTGAAGCGTTGATGATGAATTACTAATATATGGACTAAGAAGCAAAGAAGCTAAAAGAGCCAAAATCTAAGGTAGGAATTACATGAGAAATAGTAAGTTTAAAAAGGCATAGAATTAGTTCAGTTTTGTATATCATAATAAAATCTAAAGTCTATTCATTGCTCACAATGTGTCAGTCATAGTTTTAATTACTTTACATGCATTCACTCAATTTAATCCCCATAACAACCTAATAAAAAGGTATTAAGATTACAACGTCCTTTCAAAATTCTTGGCACATAACTGAACACACAGTACATATTTCTTTTTTTTTTTTTTGAGACAGAGTCTCACTTTGTTGACCGGGCTAGAGTGAGTGCCGTGGCGTCAATCTAGCTCACAGTAACCTCAAACTCCTGGGCTTAAGCGATCCTACTGCCTCAGCTTCCCAAGTAGCTGGGACTATAGGCATGCGCCACCATGCCCGGCTAATTTTTTCTATATATATTTTTTTAGTTGTCCAGATAATTTCTTTCTATTTTTAGTAGAGATGGGGTCTCACTCAGGCTGGTCTCAAACTCCTGACCTCGAGCGATCCACCAGCCTCAGCCTCCCAGCGGGCTAGGATTACAGACGTGAGCCACCTCGCCCGGCCTATATTTCATTTATCACAACACACTCCCATCAGAGTCAGGGACAGCACCCTATTAATAAATACATTGATATTTTTATAGGAACATATATGAATATTTACACTGAGTATGATAAAGAGACTCTTGGCCTCTTGGTTATACCAATTTGAAAGGTTTAAAGTTCCTTTGGGACATCCAGGTAGAGGCATCCGGAGAGAAACAGAATTCAGAAAGGACCTGGCAGCCATGACCAGAAGGGTGGTCACTGCAGGCATGGTTTGGATAAAACGCCCAGTTGGAGTCCACACTCAGAGAGGAAGGAACCCATGGCGTAAACCTGAAAGGGGTCAACACTGAAGGGACAGGCAAAAAAAAGAAAAAATAATGAATCGTAATAGCTAATATGTATGGAGAAATTTCTGTGCCAGGAAAAGCACATGCATTATTCCATTTCAGCTTTCCACTAACTCTATCAGAGTGTTTTTGTAATCGGCATTATGCTGGTTAGGAAAGAGCCTCTTTTGGTTATACCACAATGGGAGTGAATGTCAACGTCTCTGTTCTGCTCCAAAGACATGAGGTTTTCCACCTTGCTGAGTTCACAAAACGAGGGAGATATAGAGACAAAATGTTTGACTAACTTTGTTATATTTATGCCTAACTACATTTCAGTGAATAATTTAATTTTTATTTATTCCAAAAATCTTTACTGCATACCTATAGCCACAGGAAACTGCTGGGTGTTTGGAATAAAGGAATACATAAATAACATTTCTGCTCTCAAGTAGCTTACAGAAATTCTAGACAGTAGTTAAAAAATAAGGTGATAATTGCTCTTGGGAGAGTCACAAATCATGCTTGAGGAGTGCTAGAGGTGCCTTCTTGAAGGAGCTGAAATCTAAGCTGAGAACTAAGGTATGGATAAGCAAAAAAAAAAAGAAAATTTTTCATGAAGAGTTATGACCAAAAAATGCTCCTGAAAGACATGGCAGAATGAACAAAGGCGTAGCGTGAGCAAATGCATGGCTTTGTAGAGCAGACCGTAGTGCACTGCGGCTGTGTAGTCATGCGGAAAGCGGAAGTGTGCTGGAGAGGTCAGAAAAATGAGGTATGGCCAGATCAATGAAGCGCTTGCATGCGCTAAGGAGTCTCCGTTCTCGCATGCCATAGCGCTACACTATTAGCTTGTGACTCACAGAATTAGATCAGAGCTTTCATTCATTTATTCATGCATGCACTTTGCAGGTGCTGTTGTAAAAATATATGTGAGCACATTGATAAGTTGAAGAATGTGCTCCAACTGTGAGAAATGATTTTGATTCCATACAAGGGAGATAGTTGTTAGTTTCAATTATACAACATACTCAGGGTTTGAATTCTGAGTAAAAGAAATTCTGAATGTGATTACTGGCTTTCCAGAACTCCATTGTAACTGAGCAGTGGAGACAGCAATGACTTTAGGCAACTTTCTCAAGGCAGTGAGAAGCAGTGGGAGGTGCCTCGTCTAGGGAATAAAGAAGTCTTGGGTTGCAGTTCCATTTCTTCTACTTCCAACATGCTTTGCATTGGAAAACTTTTTCACTTCTGGAACTTTAGTTTTCCCACCTGCCAAATTGTTATCTTTAGCATAAGCAATTGGAAAGATGGACTCCCATTGTCTCTTTCTCTTTACTCTTTGAAAATCTAAGATAAAAAATGTTCTTGTTTTCACTCTAAAGTGCTTTTTTTACCCATAGGTAAGGGGGTGTGTGGTTTACTTATTCTATTGACATTTGAGTTTGCAATGTAGAAAAATGAGTGAAGCACACATGATTAATATTAATAATGATAATAAAATTTCCCACAAAGGTTTCCCACTAATCTTATATTATTCAGGCTATGGGGCGTAATGAACATCCTGAATATTTAATAACTCAAGGAAAGAAAATCCAATTGAAAGAACATCTCGAGCTGTCATATATATGCATGAAAAAGCCCCTTATCCTATGACAAGGGAGAACTAACTGGATCTGTCAATGGTAAAATATGACATTTTTACACCTTTAGTCAAATGCCACTACAGATTGCAAGTGACATCTTATAACAAAGAACAACTTCCTATACAATATGAAAAATATAAATCCTTCTTTCCTCGGGAAGAATTCATATTGAAAGGTCATTACAGTGCATAGAAAATCCCTCTGAAGCTGCTTAATGCACTTTCTATTTTCACTTCGTTATTATCAGGTGAGAGTGGGCCTGGTGTAATTAAAAGCAGGCTGTGATTTGCACAGGCAGAAGCAAGAGAAAAGCAGATAAGTGAGGGTTTGCTTGGGGAAAAATAATTGATCAACCCAGAAATAATGCAGACATGATGGAATTAAAATGTCTATGTCTTTGCACTTTGTTTGTAGAAAGAAAGGTTGTTTTCTTCTTTCTTCTTCTTCCTTTTTCTCTCACAACCTCCCCTGACAAGGCACAGGCATCTCCTTAGGGCAAAGGCATGTTCCTGCAAAGCACATAAAGACTTTATGAGATACAAAGTTTTCTTAAGAAAATGAGATTTTTTCCAATTCAGTTCACCCTCAAAATGAAATTAGTTTGGTGTATTGTGTGAATTGTGGCTTTTTTCCTTTCTTTGTATATTCAGCATTTTGAATATAACAACAGAGGCTAAGAGAATATTTGGGAGAAGGGAATAGACCTCAAAGAAATTGATTTGTATTTGGTGAATGTAAAAAGCTGCCATCAAAAGAAATCTTAGTCTGCTTTTTATGGTAAGCTTTTACACTGTATTTTTCCTCTTTATTTAAAAACCATCACCTTTTCAAATCAGGTGACAGCTTATTTTCCTTGTGTTCATTTTGCCCTTATTCCCTACCTTAGAAATCAACAAAATGTTGTTCAACATTTCCTTTCATTGTTCATTTTCATTAACGTTAATAGGTTTATATTAGTCCTGATAGAGTGCTCACTAAAAGATTGACAAGCCCTGAAACCCATGGTTAGTAATCCTTTAAAAATTTACTGCAAGCTAGAATTTGCCAAATTCTAAGATCACATAGGCACTGAATGTCGAATAGGATTTCTGTTTATCAATGTACTGGGAGAAACACTAGCAGCCCGCAGAGATCTTATGAGTTAGTCAATCCATTCCCATGATATAAAATAGATATGAAACCAAACCAGGAAAAAGAGGTGGAAATCCATTCCATTATAAATGTCCAAAACATATAGGGTACATAAAAATATCTTCTATTCTTTCATACCGATTTTTTAAAAACCCACGTACATTTTACTATGTCTGGCAGAATTCTTCATTTTATAAAAGATATGCCTTCCAAAAAATACCGGATGGAGGTATTGAAACTGAAGCATAAAAAATTGATTTTATATTATGTTTATAACCATGAAATCACAATATGCATGTAAGACGACTAGAAAAATACTTGAAATATCAACAAGAATTGTTTCTAGGTTTTGGAATATGAGTGATTTTTCCTCCTTTCAGTTTTAGTTTATTCTTTACATTTTCTAAAATTCAAATGATTAGATTTTATCATAATAGAATATTTTATTATATGATTGTTTCTTGGACATTTGGCTAAGATCAAGTGTAGTGGAGAGAAATGTAGTATGAAAGCTGTACACTGTAATTCAAATTCCCTACCACTTTATAACAGTTCTGTATTCATATAAAAAATTAACAGAGTCTCCCTAGTTGAAATAAGTTGAGAAGTTTCAATGAAAAATATTGGCTACATAATATACTGAGAGTCTATTTATTCAACAATATTTTTGATTGCTTGAAAAATGTCTACCATATTACCAGGCATATAATTGGGCTTTGACAAATATTTATCGCATTAAAAAAATTGGGTGCTCATTTCAGCTGCACATATAATAAAATTGGAGCAATACAGGGAAGATTAGGATGGCTCCTGCACAAGAATGACACGCAAATTCATGAAGCATTCCATATTTTCAGGTGTAGCCATTCTCATGGCATATAAAATTGACTTTAAATCAACAATGGTAAAAAAAGACAATAATGGTAATTATGTAATGGTAAAGAGAGTATTCCAATAAGAAGACATAACAATCCTAAATATTTATACACCTAACACAGAAGCACCCAGATTCATAAAGCAAGATCCAAGCAAAGAGATAAACAGCAGCATCTCAGTTGCTAGGGACTTCCACACCCCACTTAGAGAGTTGGACAGATTGTTCAAGCAGGAAATAAATAAAGAAACACAGGACTTAAAGGAGACTCTAGAACAAATGGGCCTAACAGGCATTGACAGAACAGGATACCTCAAAACTACTGAATATAGGTTCTTCTCATCAACACATGGAACATTCTCTAAGACTGATCGTATCTTAGGCCACAAAACATGTCTCATCAAATTAAAAAAAATAGAAATCATACCATGTATCTTCTCTGACCACACTGGAAGAAAACTGGAAATCAATTCCAAGAGAAACGCTGAATTCTACAAAAAGTCATGGAAATCCTGAAACTGCACAATTATTAGGTCAATAATGAAATTAAGATGAAAATCATAGCCACATGCAGAAGACTGAAACTGGATCCCCACCTCTCACCTCTCACAAAAATCAGCTCACGATGGATAACAGATTTAAACCTAAGACATGAAACTGTAAGAATTCTAAAGTAAAATGTAGGGAAAACTCTTATAGACATCAGCCTAGGCAAAGAATTTATGAAGAAGACCTCAAAGCAATCGCAGTGGCAACAAAAATAAATAAATGGGAACTGACCAAATTAAAAAGCTTCTGCACAGCCAAGGACACTATCATTAGAGCGAAGACAGCCGACAGAATGGGAGAAAATATTTGCATGCTACACATCTGATAAAGGGCTAACAAGAATCTATATAGAACTTAAGAAGATTAACAAGAAAAAGTCAAACAACCCCATCAAGTGGGCAAAGGACATGAACAGAAACTTTTCAAAGGAAGACAGAATGATGGCCCACAAACATAAAAAAGTGTTCGACATGTCTATTTATTAGGGAAATGCAAGTCAAAATCACAGTGAGATATCACCTAACTCCAGTGAGAATGGCCTTTATCAAAAAGTTTCAAAACAATAAATGCTTTAATTTTTGATTTGGAAATTTCCTCAGCTATCTAGTCCACATACTGCCAGAAATGGAAACTACAGACAAATTATTTTAACTTCACAAATATACCATTTGGAATATAAGCATTAATTTAAAAAATCAACAAAAACTGGGGCTATGGTGACAATTTAGTTTGAAACTCTGGGCTTTTTAATCTAGATGTAGTAAAAAGTCAAATGCCCATATATACTGTTTCATACTTTATTAAAAAATACCTATAAAGACATGTATTGGTACAGTTTTGTTCTTTCATGTGGCTTTATACCTAAGGATGCTTACAGATGTTAGCTTGGACATTCTAAATGTATGTACTTTTGGCTTTTGGTGAATATTAATTAGGTTTATGAGTTCAGCTGTTTCATTGAGACTCAAAATATCAGAGGCTTAAAGATGTAAGCATGGCAGCCCAAGGCTGGAGTGGCAGCTCCACTCGCCAGTGAGCCAGGTCCCTACTGTCATGATACTCCAATATCCCTACAGGGTTGTTCTTGTCTGTACAGTCTATGACACCTCACCCTTGTATCCACACCCCTCTCAGAGAAAAGAACAAACAGAAAGAGGAAGGGCATACCTCTTCCATTGATCTTTTACTACAAAAGAAGCAGGACTGAATATGAATCGTTAATCATTTTATTTTTTGTATTGTTAAATTCCCTATGAGTTAAGACAAATGACAATAAGAATGGTTACATAGCCTCAATGGTTAGCAGATGGAGCAGGATTTCCAAACTGAGGAGACACTAAGAGCCTGGAGGAATGATAAGATATGTGTAATGCATCAGGCATAATATTGGATGTTCCACATCTGCTATGCAATATTTAATTCTAGGACAGGAAAGTCCTAGCTTGGATTGCCCTTCAAAATGACTTTGAGGCAAGGATTTGGGTGCAATGGTTCTTTTGGGCAATGAACCCAGGCAAGGCTATGAGAACATGAGGAAACAAGGCAGGAAAGACACAAGTACCAATATTTTGCCACCGTGGCAATGGGGACCACCTGAGAAATTGTGTGCCTGACACTTCCAATGTGTCCAGTAAAGGACGAGGAAGGCAATGAAATTATTTTCCATATTCACAAACTCTATTCCTCCTTGTTGGGGCTGCGTACAACCTGCTTGCAACCTGTTCGTTGTCACTCTCATCATCACCCATCCCCCTCAACTCTGGCCCAACACCTGGACAATCTGGCTGGTCCTTCAGACTTCACTTCCTTGGGAACGTACCCCAATGCCTGTCATCATTTTCATAGGGCCCTGTGTTTTCATTCAATAGCATTTACCCCGAGTGTAAGTGCGTATTTACCTGTGTAATTATTTGTTTGACACTAGGCTCTCTCTTGATAAGCTCTACAATGCCAGAGCCCCTTTGGGCCATTTTCACCAGTGTATATTCAGCAAAATATAGGATTCGAAGTAGGCAATCAAAAAATTTGTTGAATGTTTTAATTGATTGCTATTCTAAAAAGTTTAAGCAGTCAAAGTCAAAAGAAAAGAAAAAAAAATTAATGAAAATGTAGCCACCCCCCCAAAAAATTGTTTTCATTCTACATAATCTCCCAATTGCTGACTAGTTTTTATAATTGATTTGTATTTTCATCATGATGTAAATATAATTCCATACTCTTCTTGATTTGGGACCTTACCATTCTAACAAGTATTTCTCCATGTCACTTCATAGTCATTGTATTATTAATTTTACATTGTCATAGAATCGTGGGGTGATGGCAACATTGTAGTATGTTTACTTATTCCTCCAAAGCTGCATATTTAAATTACTTTTTCTATCAGGTCTTCTTAACTTTTTATTGTATATTATCCTGTAATAAACAACATGCATAAACATTTTTTTTGTTTTTTATTTATTTACTTTGGATAAATTCCCAGAAGCAGAAATAAAGATGTATATAGCTACCTACTGCTCTAAAAATGTCATCTTTAAAATACTTTCTAAAAACAGTATGAATTTAGATTTCTACTAACTATATAGGGGCCCCATTCTCACTTGCTACCTTCAAGATAAGTAATGTTAACAATCTGTCTAGATACCTTTACATTAACATCTTTCTCAGTATTCAATAAACATGAAAACGTAAGTTTACATGGAGAGGAATATGTTTTTGTTCATTTCTCCATTCCTTGATTTTCTCACTCAACCTTTCCCCATATCTATTAAAGAAGACAATATAACCTTTTAAATAACCACTAACTATTTCAAAATACAAATTCACCAAATTCATCCCTTTAATGATAGACATCAAGGTGTTTCCAAGTTGTTTTTGTTTCCTTGCTTGCTTGTTGTGCAGCATTACAAATAATTCTCTAAGTACGTAAAACTATACTTTCCAATGCCTTAACTTCTTAACTCTCTAAAAAAAGATTCCCACCAGTGAGATTACTAGGTCAAACACTGTTTGTATTTTGAATTTTAATAGATACTGACAGATTCCTCTTCAAAATAATACTTTAGAATTCAATCACCATATACCACACTGCATGAGATATATATGAAAACATAGGAGATATATATGAAGATAGAACTTTCTCCGCATCTATTCTAGGGATAATTGACTAAAGAAAATTTTGATTTTTTGCTTTTTTGCATTGCCTACTCATATACTTTGCCAATTTTTATATGCATTTTATTTTCTCATAAATTTTGGGACCTAGTTTGATAATTAATACTATACACACACTTTCTTTATAGTATGAATTGCAAATAGTTTGTTCCAAATATAGTATTTGTCTTTTTGCTTTGTATGGCATTTTTAAAACTATGCATTATTTTACATTTACATTTTTATATAGCCAAATGTTATTTGTTTCCATAGATTCTGGATTTCTTATATAAATTGCTCTCACCTTGCCAAGTTTATATAGCCTCCGAAATTGTCTCAAGAATTTTGAACATTTTATTTATTATGCCAAAATTTATTCAGCTTTACATTTATCTTTACAGATGCTGTGATATAAGAACACAAACTTTTTTGTTTTGCTTTAATCTAAATATATAATCAAAATTTCCATAATCACTTATTAAATGAACCATCATTTCCCCACTGAAATAAAATATTACTTTCCTTCAGAGTCCTAATTTCTATCCTTCTCATTTGTCTCTTTCTTTTTTAATACAATACTTGTGTTGCAGCTTGATGGTAATTAATATATTTTAAAAAGTATTGGAATCTTGAAAAAGAAAAGAACTTTAAAAAGTATTTGTCATTTTCACAGCTATTTGTCCTTATGAGTATTTTGTTTTGAAATGCCAGTTCCAAATGGAAAGCTTGCTGAAATTCTTATGAAATTTGGATTGAAATTGTATTATAAATTTGAGTAAGAGTAATATAGTTATATTTTCATCATGTAGATTTTAATTTTTCTAAGAAATTTACAGTATTTGTTGTTCCAGTAATTATTTATATTGAACTATGAATTGCTGAACTATGAGTTGAAGAAATTAATTCTATGTTTTATTAATTCTATTTTTTAAATAATCTAACAGTGTTATCACTTTGTTTTTTTTTCTATTTTTTATTTCAGAATATTATGGGGAAATATTATGTTTTGTTTACATGGATTGCTTTTGTACTACTTGAGTCAAAGTTGTAAGTGTGTCCATTAACCAGACAGTGTACATTGTACACATAAAGTCTGATTTCCACATCACCTCATCCCCCCTCCAATCTGCATGATTTCCATTGAGTTTTACTTCCATCTGTGCACATGAGTGCTGATTGGTTAGTTCCAATTTAATAGTGAATACATTTGATGCTTGTTTTTCCATTCTTCAATGTATCAATTAGGAGGCTGATCTCCATTTCCATCCAAATTATTTCAAAAGGTATTAATTCTTTTTTTATGTCTGAGTTGTACTCCAGGGTATACATATACCAAATTATATTAATCCACTCAAAAATTGATGGGCACTTGGGTTGATTCCACATCTTTGCAATTGTGAATTGTGCTGCTGCAAACACTCAAGTCCAAGTGTTTTTGATAAAATGACTTTTTTTTTCCTTTGGGTAAATACCCAGAAGTGAGATTGCTGGATCAAATGGTAGATATACTTTTAGTTCTTTGAGTAATCTCTATACTATTTTCCATAGAGGTTGCGCTAGTTAGCAGTCCTATCAACAGTGTATAAATGTTCCTTTCTCTCTGCATCCATGCCAGAATCTACTGTTTCGGGATCTTTTGACAAAAGCCATTTTCACCAGGGTTAGGTGCTATTTCTTTGTGGTTTTGATTTTCATTTCTCTGATGATTACTGACCTTGAGCATTTTTCATATGCTTATTGGCCATTAATCTGTCTTCTTTTGAAAAGCTTCAGTTCAAATCTTTTGCCCACTTTTTAATGAGGTTGTTTGATTTTCTCTTGCTGATTTGCTTGAGTTCTTTGTAGATTCTTCTTATTAGCCCTTTATTGAACGAATAGCATGTGAATACTTTCTCCCCTTCTTTACGGTGTCTATTTGCTCCATTGATTGTTTCTTTGGCTATGCAGAAGCTTTTTGATTTAAACAAGTCCCATTTATTTATTTTTTTTGTTGCATAATCACCCTTGAGGTCTTCTTCATAAATTCTTTGCCTAGGCTGATATCTAGAAGAGATTTTCCAACATTTTCTTGTAGAACTCATATGGTTTCATGTCTTAGATGTAAGTCTTTTATCCATCTTGAATTAATGTTAGGGAACGGTAAGAGGTGTGGATCCTGTTTCATTCTTCCACATGTGGCTATCCAATTATTCCAGCATCATTTATTCAATAAGAATTCTTTTCCCCAGTGTATATTGCTGTCTACTATGTCAAAGATCAGATAACAATATGTAGATGACTTTATACCTGCATTCTTTATTCTGTTTCATTGGTTTATGTCCCTTTGGTTGTGCCAGTATCATGCTGTTTTGGTTACTAGCCTTGAAGTAGAGCTTAAAGTTAGGTAAAGTGATGCCTCTAGATTTATTCATTTTGCTTAAGGTTGCTTGGGTTCTTTGCACTCTTTTCTGGTTCCAAATGAAGTGTAGAATAATTTTTTTCTAGATTTGTGAAAAATGACGTTGATATTTTGATGGGGATTGCATTGAATCTGTAAATCACTTTGGGTAGTATGGTTATTTTAACAATAATAATTCTGCTGATCCACGAGCATGATATGCTTTTCCATTTGCTTACATTATTTACAATTTCCTTACTCGGGGATTCATAGTTCTCTTTGTAGAGATCTGTCACTTCCTTGATTAAATATATTCCTAGGTATTTTATTTTCTTTGTAACCATTGTGGAATGTATTAAGTCTTTGATTTGATTCTCAGCTTGACTTTTTGGTGTATAGGAATGCTACTGATTTGTGTACTTTGATTTTGTACCCTGAGGCTTTGCTGCATTTATTTGTCAATTTCAGGAGTCTCCTGGTAGAATCTTTGGGGTTTTCTAGATATAAGATCATATCATCAGCAAAGGGCAATAGTTTGGCCTCCTCTTTCCCCATTTGGATACCCTTAATTTTCTTCTCTTGTCTGATTGCTCTGGCTAGGACTTCCAGCATAATGTTGAATAGAAGTGCTGACAATAGACATCCTTGTCTTTTTCCAGTGCTGAGTGGAAATGCTTTCAAATTTTCCCCATTCAGTATGATGTGGGCTGTGTGTTTGTTGTATATGGCTTTTATAATATTGAGGTTTGTTTCACCTATGCTTATTTTGTTAAGAGTTTTTATCATAAAAGAGTGTTGTATTTTTTAATGCTTCTTCTGTATCTATTGAGATGATCATATTATCTTTGTTTTTGCTTCCGTTTATGTGCTGAATGACATTTATGAATTTATGCATGTTGAAGCATCCCTGCATCTCTGGGATGAAGCCCATTTTGTAGTGTAGGATTTTTTTTTTTTTTTTTTTTTTTTGGTGTGCTGCTACATTTATTTGCTAGAATTTTACTGAAGATTTTTGCATCTATGTTCATAAGGGATACTGGTCGATAGTTTTCTGTTGTTGTTTCCTTTCCTGACTTTGATATCAAGATTGTACTGGGTTCATAGAATGAGTTAGGGAGGGTTCCTTGCTTCTTCATGTTATGAAATATTTTCTGATGTATAGATATCAATTGTCCTTTGTATGTCTGATAAAATTCGACTGTGAAACCATCCAGCCCAGGGATTTTTTTTTGTTGGAAGATTTTTTATTCCTTTCTCAATTTAATTCCTCATAATTGGTCTGTTTAGGAGTATTATTTCTTCCTGACTGAGTCTTGGAAGGATGTGTGTTTACAGAAATTTGTCCATTTCCTCAACATTTTTTAGTTTATGTTCATAGAGATTTTTATATTATTCACAGATTATATTTTGTATATCTGTGATATCAGTTATAACATCTCCTTTTTCATTTCTAATTAACTTTATTTGAGTTGTCCCTTTTCTATTTCTGGTTAATATAGCAAGAAATCTATCAATTTTGTTTATCTTTTCAAAGAAGCAACTTTTTATTAATCAATTATATTATTCTTGTTATTATTTCATTTAGTTGTGCTCTGACCTTAGTTATTTCTTTTCTTCTGCTGGGTTTGGTATTGGTTTCCTCTTCATTTTCTAGTTCCTTGAGGTGATTCATTAGATTGTTGATTTGTGGTCTTTCTGTCTTTTTGATGTAGGGATTTAAGTATATGAATCTTCCCCTAGGACTGTTTTTGCTGAATCACACAGATTTTGATGACTTGTGTCGCCTTTGTCATTTAGTTCAAGGAATCTTTTGATTTCCACCTTAATTTCTTTCTTGATCCTATAATTGTTTAGCAGTAGGTTGTTTAATTTCCATGACTTTGTGTAGAATTAAGTGTTCCTGTTGGAGTTGATTTCTAATTTTATTCTACTATGATCTGATAAGATATATGGTATGACTTCAATTTTTTTGAATTTGTTGAGACATGTTCTGTGGCCTAAGATGTGATCAATCTTAGAGCATATTCCATGTGCTGATGAGAATGTATATTCAGTAGTTTTGTGGTAGAATCTTTTGTAAATATCTTTTAGGCACATTTGCCCTAGAGTTCTGTTTAATCTTAGTGTTTATTTATTTATTTTCTGCTTGGAGGTTTTGTCCAGTTCTGTCAGTGGGGTGTTGAAGTTCCCAGCAATTATGATGTTGCTGTTTATTGCTTTGTTTATTGCTTTATGAATCTGGATGTTTCTGTGTTATGTGCATAAATATTTAGGACTGTTGTGCCTTTTTGATGAATTTCTCCCTTTACCATTATGTAATGACCATCTTTTCTTTCTTCACTATCATTTTTTGAAGTCTATGTTATCTGAGAATAGCTACACCTGCTATCTTTTGATTTTCATTTGCATGGCATAATTTTTTCCATCCCTTCATCTTGAGTCTGAATGAGTCCTTGTGGGTTATGTATTTTTCCTGGAGACAGCCAATTCTTGGCTTATATTTTTTTATCCATTCAGCCAGCCTATGTCTCTTCAGTGGGGAATTCAAACTGTTCACATTTATTGAAAGAATTGATAAAGGGGATCCATTTCTGTTCATTCTGTTGGGTAGAACCTTATTGCTTTGTTTTACCTCTTGAGCCATTATTTTATATGGGCTCTGATCTATAGTTTTTGTGTAATTTTACACCAGTGGGTTTCTACTGTGCTGATGGATGTATAATCCAGATCTGAGTACTTCCTGAAGGGCAGATCTGATCTTGATAAATTAACTCAGTGTTAGTTTTTCTGAAAAAGTCTTTATTTCTCCCTCACATAAGATACTTAGTTTTGCAGGATACAAAATTCTAGGCTGGCCATTATTTTGTTTAAGAAAACTGAAGATGGGTTCCCAATCCTTTCTGTCTTACAAGGTCTCAATTGAGAATTCTGCATTAGCCTGATGGGTTTTCCTTTGTAAGTTCCTTCTGCTAAAAATATAAAATTTTTAATGAATTTGTGTGTTGTCTTTGCACAGGGGCCATGCTAATCTTCTCTGTATCATTCCAATTTTAGTATATGTGTTGCCAAAGTGAGCATCACCTTTATCAATTTATTTAGAGATATTATATTAGAATTTCTAAGGTTGTATTAAGCAAACTCTAATGTGACCAGCAAGTGAAAATAATTTCATGACTTTTCATAATTATAATAATTATCATAATTTTGTAATGGTATAAGAATTTCTCAAATTAGAGTAGTTTAAAAATTTCTCACATACTATAGGTTTAGTCTAACAATTGTTGTTCCCAAGGCACTTATACAAATGAAGATCCACATAGCCTATGTCTAAATATTTAAAAATTATAAATTAAACTATCCAAAAATAAACTATTAAATGTAACATGTTCTGTCTCCCACTTTGACTAACATATTTCCATTACCATTTGGAAAGCCATTTAAAATTTAGAGTTCTCTTTCTTTGAATTCTACTCTAGAATGTGGATGAACAAAGATAATGGATCCTGTATCACTACCATGAGACTAATAGTGATTTCTATTTTCTGGACTTCTTACAGTAATTTTTGGTAACTTTGCTTGCTTCTTTGATTTTTATTATTTTTGTGTGTGTTTGGACAACCATATTGCCTGTCAATAAGCATCAATGATTGATTATTTCACTGTTTATAGCTTTTGTTTGCTTGTTCTTATTCCTTTGCCATTTCCTCTCTTTGTTTCTTCTCTTTTTCTTCCTTTCTTTGTTATTCCATTAGTCAGTTCTTTTTGAACAATGTTGGGTAGAAAACATGATAGTAATGGTTCTAGTTACCTTTCTGACTTTTTAGGAAATGATTTTAAAGTCTCATAGCTTAGCATGATGATTACTGCAGAGTTTTGCAAGATACATTTTATCAAGTTAAGAAGAAATCCTATTACTTATTCATAATCTCCAAAAATCTTTTAATGATGGATGTTTGTTTAATTTTATCAAAAAGTTTTTATTTTTACCTACTAAGATGATGGTAAAGTCTTGTTTTTAAAATCTGTTAGTGTGGTGTATAACATTACAATTTATGATTTTGAGATTCCTTCATTTCTAAAATAATTTGGAATTTTTTCTTTCCCAAATTTCGATGACTAGACTACATATTTTAACTCACTTGTGAGGTTATTTATAAAATAGTTCTAAGTCTGCCTATTTTGTGTATATATATGTGAGTGTGTTTTAATTCTGCTTTTAAAATGTATTTTATTATCTCTTTTCTGGATTTGTTGTTTTTCATGTCTGCCTTCAGTAGTCATGTATTCGCCCTGCATGTTGCTTTTATTGTGTTTCAATCTTCCTTAACACAGGTAGTTGCCATTACCTTCTAGCCAGCATCAGGGAATTTTTTTAAGTATATATACAGTCAGGTTTAATTGCCACTTGGTTATTCTGGCTTACACAGATTGCTCTCATCGATGTGTGTGCGTGTGTGTGTGTGTGTGTGTGTGTGTGTGTAATATTGCATTACACTGTGCTTTTCCATGTTGGCTGAGAATTGAGAGCAGAAACTGGAGACTCAGGCTAATTTTCCACATAAGTCTTGCCATGTCTCCATGTATGCACACCATCTGAAAGCTGCGAAGGGCTATTATTTACTAAGTTGACTATGTTAGCTCTTGGAATAGTCAGTCTATTTTATTTTCTTTTTCAGTCTTCTCTGCTTCATTAAAATGATTTTGGTTTATAACTAGACACCATGCTCTGCCTTAACAGTCTTCTTTCTTCCTAAGTCTAATTTATAGTCATTCGTAGCTTAAGGATGGGGACACACTCTGAGAAATGCATAGTTAGGCAATTTCAAAGTTGTATGAACATCATAGAGTGTACTTACACAAACCTAGCTTGTATAGCTGTCTGCACACCTAGGCTGTATGGTGTAGCCTATTGCTCCTAGGCTACAAACATGTATAGCATGCTACTATACAGAATACTGTAGGCAATTTTTGTAACACAATGATAAATATCTGTGTACCTAAATATGTCTAAACATAGAGAAAGTACAGTAAATATATGATATAAAAGATTTTAAAGAGTGGTATAGCTATATAGGATACTCACCATGAATAGAGCTTACAGGATTGGAAGTGAGTGAGTGAGAGAGTGAGTGTGAAGGCCTAGGACATTACTGTAGATTACCATAGACTTTATATAAACAGTAAACACTTAAGATATACTAAATTTATTAAACACATTTTTATTTCTTCAATAATAAATTATCGTTAGCTTATTGCAAGATTTTTGCTTATAAACTTTTCAATTTTTTGGTTTTTTTTTTTTTACTCTTTTTTGAGAATACTTAGCTTAAATCACAAATACATTGCATAACTATACAAAATATTTTCTTTATTTATGCCTTTATTTGATTTAATTTTTTTTCCTTTTTTGCTTTTTGAAATTTTGTTAAAATCTAAAACACAAATATACACATAAGTCTAGACCTATGCAGGGTCTAGAATATCATTTTCACTATCTTCTCCCTCCACATCTTGTTCCATTAGAAGGTCTTCAGGGTCAATAACACATGTGGAGCTGTCATCTCCTAAGTTAATGCCTTCTTCTGAAAAATATCTTCAAAAACCTGTTTGAGATTGTTTTACAATTAACTTTTTTATATAAGCAGGAGGGGTACTCTCTGAAATAATTATTAAAATGTATGGTATAGTAAATATATAAACCAGTAAGATAGTCATTTTTTTCACTGCCAAGTATTATGTACTGTATATAATTATATGTGCTATACTTTTATAAGGCTGGTAACACAGTAGGTTTCTTTACACCAACATCATGACAAATATGTGACTAATGCATTTTATTAGGACATTATTATGAGGTCTATGATGTCACTAGGCTATAGGAACTTTTCAGCTCTGTTACAATCTTATGGGAACACTGTCATATATGCAGTCTGACATTGCCTGAAAGATCATTATACATCACATGTCTGTAATTTATTAATGCCATGAACCAATCATAAGTATACAGGCTCTGGAAAGCTGTTAAAGTATTATCTTAGGAATAAAATACACAGGATTGAGGCTAAGAGTTCTAAGTATGTTTTCTAGGTCTTCAGAGGCTTTTTCTCCCTACTTACATTCTCTAAACTCTATTCTAGATAGTTTTCAGATAAATAAAGCATAGGTTGATGGGTGTATAAACGATTGGCTGCCAAACAAACATTAATCCCCAGATGTTATAGGAGTTATTAAGAAATGAAATACATAATCATGTAGAAATTCTTATTAGAGTTTGATTATATATAACAATATCTTAGGATGGGTAAAGTAAATACATAGGAAAGTGCTAGTGAACTAAGAGGTAAGAGATCTAGACTCAATCTGCATCAACTTTGAGTGCAAATTAAGTCACATAACTTTGCAAATTCAATGTTATTCAAATGATTTTTCAATAAAAATAATTCAAACTTTTTATAGAAATTCTAAATACATAGATGTAGAAACACTTCCAACAATTTTACCTTCCTTCAAACTAACAATTAACAATTTAGAGTACATTCTTTGACATCTTTGTCCAAGCTTATGCACACATATAAACAGATACAAACAAGGATTTTTGTTGCTGTTTCTTTTTAATTTTCAATTATAGAGTTGCATTACTAAATAATCTTGCTGCTTCATTGTTTTACCTAGTGATACAAGCTGGTAGCTTTAGATAGATGTCAATTTTATTAGCTAAATATATATTATACAATTGAATATTCAGAAGGTTTTCAGGTTTTATGTTGTTTTTTTTCCACTTAAGCAATTTGACAATAAAATAATGGCACATGTAGTCTTATATCCTGGATGTTACTTTTTATTTATTTAGAATTGATTCACATATTTAGGACATATCAAAGTCTGTCTTTTTATTTTTTCACTTTTACATATTGTATTTGCAAAGCTACACTATACTTTATTGTCACTCAAACGCAATGCAAACTGAGTCCAGAACTTCTAACTCTTTAGTTCACTAGCATTTTCTTATACCTTCGCTATTTTTTACCCTAAAATGTTGTTATACATAATTAAATAATAAAGAATTTCTACCTCAAAGAGAATTATATATGCCTATGTCTTTCATTTTTTTTAATAATCTATAAAACATTGCTCCAATTTTTATCTCCACAAGCAATGGAAGAGAGTGACAATATCATCAACAGCCCCTGAGTCTATCTATACTTTTACCAATTGGATGGGTTAAAATGGTATTAAAATATAATTTAAATTTGATTTCTTACTAATAGTATGAAGATTAAATATCTATATTGACTATTTTGACACCTTCAATAATCAATTGCCTATCATAGTTTTGTGAACAATATTATGACAGAGAGAAAGAGAGTTGACATCATCCTGGGGCAAGATAATGAATGTGTACTGACATCCTTCACATATAAATGCAAACTGCTTTTGATACTCTTTGGTGATGGAGATTGAAAATAAAATGCAGTTACCGTATCAGTGGTTACATACCAAATGCCAGATTCTATGCTATAATAATAAATTGGCACAAATATTTATCCCATGCTTTTGGTGTTACCATATATAACTCATAATAATAAGTTTTAGTTTGCAGTCATCATATTTTTGGAAGTATTATAACTATAACTATTATAACTTAAGTATAGTTATAATGGAGACCACTACACTTGGAATTTAAGTATTTCATGGTGGTGCTATTCTATTACATTTTTACTTGGATAAAACACTGCTTTTGATTTACTACATTGGTTAGATGTGGGTGGTTTCAGGAGCCTCCACTGATATTTTCCCATGTAGTAACTTGACTTTCAAAAAATAATCAAAAAATGGAAATTACAAATAACACAAAAAGTTTCTATATTTCTCTGAGAGCAATAAAACAATAAAATGCTTAATAAAATCATAAACTTCTGAAAAGTATGATGAAAGAGCAACAGAGTGAGAGACAAATAAGCAGAATGTGCACGAACACACACATACGCAAATAATATTATGTATTCAAAGGAGACATAATTTTAATTATTCTAAATAGTAAAAATAATAAGACACTTATAAATACAAAACTGTACCAATACATTTGAAAACTAAAAAGGACTAATCCTTAAATCATCTAATCACCAAAACTTGGTCAAAGGTAAATAAATAATGTGAATATACCTATAAGTATTAAAAGTAATAAAAATATGTCCCATAGAAGTTTGTACTATTTTACCGTTCAGCTTCAAATATCAGAAAAATGTCAATATTCTAAATTCTGTAGTAACATAAGATAACTTTGAGGAAATTTTCTCAAAATCTATATTTATATTTTTTCACTCATGAATATAGATGTAAAAATTTCCAAACTGTCAGTAGAAAAAAATCCATTAATGTACAAAGCGTTATCAAAGAGTAAAGCCAAGGTGCCATGTATGCAATACTTGTGTATCATAAAGTCTATTGATATCTTTCACCACATTTTGAACTAAATGATAGTCATAAGGTTTTCTGAATAAATGTAGAAAATGTCTTTAATCTATTTCAGCACCCATTTGTTTTAAAACCCTTGGCAAACTAAGAATACTAGAAAACTTCTATTACATGATAAAGATTATCTGCAAATCATATATCATGCCTAATAGTAGAACATTAGAAATAGTTATTTTAAAATCAGAAATGAGAAAAGTATGTTTCTCATTGCTGCTTCTACCAGTATAGAAATAAAGGCTCTGGACAGACCAGCAGGATCACCAAACAAATAACAGGAGGAAAATTTAAAAAACAGATCTGTCATTAGTTGACTAGAATATGATTTTCCATATAAACACAGGTTTTTTTAAAGGCAGATGCACAGTACAGAGCTCAGTAGGTTTAAAAAATATGTAGGATGAATATATAAAAATTAATTAAACATCTTTACATCAATTTATAGAACATATATTTTCAAGTCATATATTTTTAATAGCTGTAAATAGGAAAATCCCCAGAAATAAATCTCATAATTTTTTTGCATGGCCTCTAATGAACAGAAAATTTAAATGTGTGTGTACATATGTGTGTCTAGATATATGTAATATATATGTATACAAGTAAAATTTATATACACACACACGTTTTCTTTATGAAAAACCTAGCATTATAGATATGTCAATTATTCTAAAGTGCATCTATGTAGTGAAAATAGAGTTAATAAAAAATTCTTCCAGAGTAATTCATAGGACTTGACAGGTGGTTTCTATTTTGCATATGAAAAAGAGAGGATCAAGATTAACTAAGACAGCAGCATTGTGCAGAATAGCTAACAGGTGAGAACAAAACAAATGTTTATCAACTGATGAATGGCTAAAAAATATGTAGTACATCCATACAATTGAATATTATTTGGCAGAAAAAATAATGGAATATTGATACACGCTACAACATGGGTGAAGCTTGAAATATGCTAAATAAAAGAAGCCAATCCCAAAATGACACATATTTTACAGTAACATTTATATGAAGTACCCAAAATAGGCAAGCCCATAGAGACAGAAAGTAGACAATGTTTGCCTATAGCTGTGTGGGCAGTGGGGAATGCAAAGTGACTATCACTCAATACAGGGATTCTTTTTGGGGTAATGAAAATGTTCTAAACTTAGATTATGATTATGATTGTACAACTTTGTGATTATACCAAAAAAAATGGAATTGTACATTTTAAATGGGTGATTCTATAATATATAAATTATATCTCATAAAGATGTAGAAGAATATTAGCTAAGAAAGTTTTGAATTTTTTTTTTTTTAATTTCAGCTCATCATGGGGGTACAAAAGCTCAGGTTATATATATTGCCCATGTCCCGCCAATCCCCCTGAGTCAGAGCCTCAAGCATGTCCATTCTCCAGATGGTGCATAACGCACTCCTCATGTAGGCATACACCCATCCCCTCCCCCCGCCTCAGTCTGATATCCAGTTGGTATCATTCCCCAATGTGCATTTAGGTGATGATCAAAGAAACCAATTATCTGGTGAGTACATGTGATGCTTGTTTTTCCATTCTTAGGATACTTCACTTAATATAATGGGTTCCAACTCTCTCCAGGAGAACCAAAGAGATGTCATATCACCGTTATTTCTTATAGCTGAGTAATACTCCATTGTATACATATACCACAATTTACTAATCCATTCGTGGATTGATGGGCATTTGGGTTGTTTCCACATCTTTGCAATTGTGAAATGTGCTGCTATAAACATTTGGGTGCAGGTGTCTTTGTTATAGACTGACTTCTGTTCCTTTGGGTAGATGCCCAATAATGGGACTGCTGGATCAAATGGTAGGTCTACTTGAATCCATTTAAGGTATCTCCATAATGCTTTCCACAGGGGTTGCAATAGTTTACAGTCCTGCCAGCCGTGTATGAGTGTTCCTGTCTCTCCGCATCCACGCCAACATGTGTTGTTTTGGGATTTTTTTGATAAAGGCCATTCTCACCAGAGTTAAGTGATATCTCATTGTGGTTTTGATTTGCATTTCCCTGATGATTAGGGATGTTGAGCATTTTTTCATATGTTTGTTAGCCATTCTTATCTTCTTTTGAAAAATTTCTATTCATGTCATTTGCCCACTTTTTTGCAGGGTTGTTTGATTTTTTCTTGCTGATTCTCCTGAGTTCTAAATAGATTCTTCTTATCAGTCCTTTATATGATGTGTAGTATGCAAAAATTTTTTCCCATTCTGTAGGTTGTCTGTTTATTTTCATGACTGTTTCTTTGGCTGTGCAGAAGCTTTTTAATTTAATAAGGTCCCATTTGTTTATTTTTGTTGTTGCTGTGATTGCCTTAGGTGTCTTCTTCATAAATTCTTTGCCTAGACCAATGTCTGTAAGAGTCTTTCCTACATTTTCTTCTAGAATTCTAATCGTTTCCCATTTAAGGTTTAAATCTATTATCCACTATGATTTGATTTTTGTGAGTGGTGAAATCTGTGGATCCTGTTTCAGTCTTCTACATGTGGCTATCCAGTTTTCCCAGCACCATTTATTGAATAGGGATTCTTGTCCCCAGAGTATGTTTTTGTCTATTTTGTCAAAGATTAGATGGCTATATGAGGATGGTTTTTTATTTGGATTTTCTGTTCTGTTCCACTGGTCTGTGTCCATGCACTTGTGCCAATACCAGGCAGTTTTAAGAACCACAGCCTTGTAGTATAGTTTGAAGTCTGGCAAATTAATACTTCCCATTTTGTTTTTATTTTTTAAAATTGCTTTTGCTATATGGGGTCTTCTCTGATTCCATACATAGTGTATAATTATTTTTTCTAAATCTGTGAAAAATGATGTTGGTGATTTAATAGGGATTTCATTGAATCTGTAGATTACTTTGGGTAGTATAGACATTTTAACAATGTTGATTTTTCTGATCCACAATCATGGTATGGTTTTCCACCTATTTACATGTTCTGCAATTTCCTTCCTCAGTGTTTTATAGTTCTCCCTGTAGAAGTCCTTTATCTCCCTAGTTAAATAAAGCTGTGATTATTAAAACTGCTTGGTGTTGGCAGAAGTGCAGGGACACAGACCAGCAGAACAGAAGAGAAAATCCAGATATAAAACCATCCTCATATAGCCATCTAATCTTTGACAAAGCAGACAAAAACATACTCTGGGGGAAAGATTCCTTATTTAACAAATGGTGCTGGGAAAACTGGATAGCCACATGTAGAAGACTAAAACAGGACCCACAGATTTCACCTCTCACAAAAATCAAATCACGGTGGATAACAGACTTAAACATTAGGTGGGAAACTATTAAAATCCTAGAAGAAAATGTAGGAAAGACTCTTACAGACATTGGCCTAGGCAAAGAATTTATGATTGCCCCTAAGGCAATCATAGCAACAACAAAAATAAGTAAATGGGACCTGATTAAATTAAAAAGCTTCTGCACAGCCAAAGAAACAGTCATAACAGTAAACAGACAACCTACATAATGGGAAAAAATTTTGCATGCTACACATCAGATAAAGGACTGATAACAAGGATATATTTAGAACTCAGGAATATCAGTAAGAAAAAATCGAACAACCCTATCAAAAAGTGGGAAAGGGACATCAATAGACATTTTTCAAAAGAAGATATAACAATGGCTAACAAACATATGAAAAAATGTTCAACATCTCTAATCATCAGGGAAATGCAAATCAAAACCACAATGAGATACCACTTAACCCCAGTGAGAATGGCCTTTATCAAAAGGTCCCAAAACAATACATGTTGGCATGGATGTGGAGAGACAGGGACACTCATACACTGCTGGTGGGACTGTAAACTAGTGCAACCCCTATGGAAAACAATATGGAGATACCTTAAACAGGTTCAAGTAGACCTACCATTCGATCCAGCAATCCCATTATTGGGCATCTACCCAGAAGAACAAAAGTCATTCTATAACAAAGACACCTGCACCCGAATGTTTATAGCAGCACAATTCACAATCGCAAACATGTGGAAACAACCCAAATGCCCATCAATTCACGAATGGATTAGTAAATTGTGGTATATGTATACCATGGAGTATTACTCAGCTATAAGAAATAACAGTGATACGACATCTCTTTGGTTCTCCTGGAGAGAGTTGGAACCCATTATATTAAGTGAAGTATCCCAAGAATGGAAAAACAAGCATCACATGTACTCACCAGAAAATTGGTTTCCCTGATCATCACCTAAATGTACATTGGGGAAGGATACCAATTGGATATCAGACTGAGGAGGGGGGTGGGGGAAGGGGATGGAGGTATGACTACATGGTGAGTACCAGGCGCACTGCCTGGGGAATGGACACGCTTGATGCTCTGACTCAGGCAGATGGGTGGGACAGGGGCAATATATATAACCTGAGCTTTTGTACCCGCACAATAAGCTGAAATTAAAAATAAATAAAGAAAAAAAGAAAGAAAGAAAAGTAATGGGGACAGTGTGCAGCCTTGTCTGGTTCCAGTTCTGAGTGGGAATGCTTTCAATTTTTCCCCATTTAGTATGATGTTGGCTGTGGGTTTGTCATATATGGCTTGTATAATTTTTAGGTAGGTCCCGTTTATGCCTATTTTGTTAAGCATTCATATCATAAATGGGTGTTGAATTTTGTCAAATGCTTTTTCTGCATCTATTGAGAGGATCATATGGTCTTTATTTTTGCTTCTATTTATGTGTTGAATTACACTTATAGAATTACGAATGTTGAACCACCCCTGCATCTCTGGGATGAAGCCCACTTGGTCGTGATGAATTATTTTTTTGATAAGCACTTGGATATGATTTGCTAGGATTTTATTGAGAATTTTTGCATCTATATTCATGAGAGAAATTGGTCTGTAGTTTTGTTTTTTTGTTGCATCCTTTCCTGGTTTTGGGATCAATGTTATATTGGCTTGGTAAAACGTGAAGAAGACATAATTCTGAAGATAGTATGAATCTGATACTTTGATAAAATAAAAAGAATGAAAAATAATAGAGAGGTCAAAGATGGAGAAACGCATTAGTGAAAATTTGTTACCCAATTTAAAAATGGTTTTACAAATCACTGAGAAAGAAGATGGAATACTCAATAAATGACTCTGGAAAAAAATTTAGTCTTTCATATAATGTACACAAATAAATTAAATATAAATTGAAAACCAGAATGAGTAGCAAAACTTTAAGACTTTTTGGAAAAAAATGAGAATTTATTACCTTAACATAGGGAAGAGATTATTAAATTATTAAGGTTATTAACTATGAAATGTCAGATTTCCTTAAGTACTATGTTTGACAGTTGATATTTCTGACATTTCACTTTAACACTTCTTGTTTTATGTTTATTGTGAAGGTACATCCTTATTCTTTCAAAAGCATGGTTTGGCTCATGATTATCTTTCAATTTTTTTAGAGCACTTTTTATGAAACCATGGATGAGTTAAAAATTCATGTTGTTTTTGAATAGAAGCTCTGTCATGGAACCAATGCTGTGCCAACAGGTCAAAATATCAATGAACTGTTTGTAAAGGATGTGGCTACTCAACACACAGTATATCGATGGTTTGAGAAGTCCTGTTCTGGTAATTTTTATCTTAAAAATGAGGCATGTGGGTGACCTGAGACCCAGGTGGATATTGATGAGCTCAAAGCTGCAGTGGAAGCGAATCCACCTCAACCTAAGTGTGACTTAGCAGCAAGGTTGGATGTTACTGTTCCAACAATATTGGACCACTTGAAACAAATGGGCAAGGTAAAGAAGCTGGATAGATGGGCCCTGCATGAATTAAAAGAGCTACACTGGCTATGACCTCTAATATTATGGCAAATTAAAGTAGTCATGGCAGGCATTATTTCAGTATAATTTAAAGTAATGATGTCACCATTTTATCAACAAGTAGGATGTTTACTCTATATTTTTATATACCCTTACCATATGCCATATAAAGATTGTTTTTGTTTTTGATTTTCAAAGAGTCTTTTGTCTTTTCTTTTTAATGTTTCCTTTTTGAAACAGGGTCTTTCTCTGTCTCCCAGGCTAGAGTGTAGTGGAGTCATCCTACCTTACTACAACCTCACACTCCTGGGCTCAAGGGATCTTCCTGCCTCAGCCTCTTAAGTAGCTGGGACTGCAGATGCACAACACCACACCTGGCTAATTTTTTAATTTTTTGTAGAGACATGGTCTGGTTCTTGCTTAGGCTGATCTTGAACTCCTGGCCTCAAGCCACTTTTTTGAAGTGAGAGCACCTATGGTCTATGTCAGAGACTATTTTTTCCCAGTCTGCAAATTGATGTCACCAATAGTGCTCTCCTTTCTACTATTTAGCTGTCCTGGTGATCTTACAGATGACAAATACAAGTGTGAATATGGATTAAAAATAAATTTACCATATAATTTACTGACTGGAATGACATCTTCTGAGAGTGCGAGTAAGTATCACTCTGAAGCACACTGGTGTAACAGGTGGAACTAGCGTAGTGGTCTCCATCATAATTGTAGTCAGTTCCTTTTTAATAACTTCAAAAATGTGATGGCAGAAAACTAATACTTATTCCTACAAATTATATGTTGTAACACCAATAGCATGATTATTTGTACCCATATATTAGTGCAGCATCTGGCATTTGGTATGTAACTACATGTTACGATAAATGCATTTTGTTTTCAATCTCTATCACACAATTGGATTAGTTTGAGAAAAACAAGTAGCAAAAATACATCAGTAATGCACCATTCAGATAAACACATAAAACAGGACAGAGAACATGTAATTTTTACATGTGTTGCTAAATATGTATATCTTTGTGATAAAAATATATACATACACATAGGTAAAATAAATTAAATGCAGAATGGTAGTGATCACTTGAAAGAAGAACAAATAAAAACAAGAAGGGGAATCAGGTACCACAATTAAGTTGGTAATATTTTATTTTTAAAGCTGGTGGTGAAACAGGAGTTTTTGCTATATTATTCTTAATGTATTTGCTATATTTTGAAACACAAATTGATTAAAAAATGTAAATCAGTACCATTCCTACACTCCAACAACAGTCAAACTGAGAACCAAATCAAAGACTCAATACCCTTCACAGTAGCAACAAAGAAAATAAAGTAGTTAGCAATACATCTAACTAAGGATATGAAAGGCCTCTACAAGGAGAATTATGAAACACTGAGGAAGGAAACAGCAGAGGACATAAACAGGTGGAAAAACATACCATGTTCATGGATCAGCAAAATCAACATTCTTAAAATGTCTATACTACCCAAAGTTCTCTACAGATTCGATGAAATCCGTATTAAAATACCAACACCATGTTTTGCAGATCTGGAAAAATAATTCTACGCTTTGTATGGAACCAGAGAAGATCCCATAGAGCAAAAGAAATCTTAAGTAAAAAAAAAAAACAAATTGGGAGTCATCAATTTATCAGACTTCAAGCTATACTACAAGGCTATGGTAACTAGAATGGCATGGTACTGACACAAGAACAGAGACATAGACCAATGGAACAGAACTGACTACAGAACATAGACAAAAAACCATCTTCATATAGCAATCTAATCTTTGACAAAGCAGACAAAAACATACACTGAAAAGAATTCTTATTCAATAAATGGTGCTGGGGAAAATTGGACAGGCATATGTAGAAGACTGAAACAGGATGCACACCTCTCAGTGAGCTCTCACAAAAATCATCACATGGTGGATAACAGATTTAAACCTATGGCATGAAACTATAAGAATTCCACAAGAAAATGTTAGAAAATATCTTATAGACATTGGCCTAGGTAAGGAGTTTATGAAGAAGACCCCAAGGTCAATCACAGCAACAAAAAAACTAAATAAATGGGACCTGATAAAATTAAAAAGCTTCTACATAGCCAAGGAAACTATGATGATACCAAATGGACAACCTATATAATGGGAGAAAATATTTGCATGCTACACTTCTGATAAAGGGCAGGTAACTAGAATCTATATGGAATTCAGGAAAATCAGCAAGAAAAAAATCAAACAATCTCATTAAAAAGTGGGCAAATGATACAAACAGAAACTTTCAAAAGGAGACAAATGGCCAAGAAACATATAAAAAATTGCTTAACATCTCTAATCACCAGGGAAATGCAAATCAAAACCGCAATGAGATATCACTTAACTATAGTGAGAATGACTTTTATCAAAAATTCTCAAAATAATAAATGTTGGCTTGGTTTCAGAGAGATAGGGACACTCGTACACTGTTGGTGGGACTGCAAACTAGTAAAACCTCTATGGAAAGTAATGTGGAGATACCTCAAAGTGCTAAAAGTAGAACTACCATTTGATGCAGCAATCCCAGGACTGGGCATCTACCCAAAGGAACAAAAGACATTCTATAAAAAAGACATCTGCACTCGAATGTTTATAGCAGCACAATTCACAATTGCAAAGATGTGGAAATAACCCAAGTATCCATCAATCCAAGAGTAGACTAATAAAATGTAGTATGTGTGTACCACGGAGTTCTACTCAGCCAGAAAAAAACAATGGTGACCTAACACCTCTTGTATTATCCTGGATAGAGCTGGAACCCATTCTACTAAGTGAAGTAACACAAGAATGGAAAAACAAGCACCACATATACTCACCATCAAATTGGTGTTAATTCATCAATACTTAATGTGCACATATAGTAGTAATATTCATCAGGTGTTGGGCAGGTGGAAGGGGGAGGAGGGGATGGGTATATTCACACCTAATGGCTGTGGTGTGCACCATCTGGGGGACGGACACACTTGAAGCTTTGAACCAGCTGGGGCAAAGGCAATATATGTAACCTCAACATTTGTGCTCACATCATATGGTGAAATAAAAATAATGTAATGTAAATTACTAGTAGTGAAGAGTTAACAAATATGTGGTCTAATTCTCTTTATCCTATGTATTCATTCAAATAACACATTCTCCAAATTTTTTTGAATTTTCAAACTGGCATTGATCAGTGTACAAATCACCCTGAAATCATTTAATAGATTTGCTACTGCTGCATGTCTTGGTTGGAATTACATAGACCAGGTCCTATAATGTCCAGTACCAGGTGTTTAGAGAGCCATATAAAGAAATAACAGGGCCTAATAATGCTTGTTTTATTAATTTTAATAAGATTCTACAAATGATATTTTGAAATAAATTTTAGATTTAGCATATAGTTTTATTTATTAAATCATTTTACAGAGGGCTAACTACAGCAAATTAAAAAAAATCAAATTGAAAATCAACAACAATTTAGAGTTTAAGCTACCAAGCTATAAGCTACAGGGATCCTTAATTCTATACATAGTTATTTTCTATGAGAAAAAAAAAAAAGGCACGCAGTTAAACAACTAGTTACAAGACTAATGTTGTTCCTCTAATAATTAATATTTTCTTTTCTCACTTATTTTTATCTGCCATTAGTAGAAGAGCTCTACATGAAGAGTTGAGTTGTCAGAAGGTATTTAGGTTATTAAAACTTTAAGGAAATTCTGCATAGCAACTACATAGTTAGACATCTTGTTTGTTACATTCACTCGTTATTATCATGTACTATGCACTGGTGCAGAATATCATGGTCCCTAATGGGCTTGCAATCCAGCTGGTAATTAAATAATACAGAAAAATGGTAAGACACACACATACCGGCAAGATTGTGGGTTCAAAATAAATAATATCTAGTCTAGAAAGAGCATATGCACGTGTAGCAGTTGATGGCTTCAGAAAGTGACAGTCAACATAAATAATTTCTGAAACAATATAATGCCTTCATAGTTTTAAGAGAACTATATAAAGGTGGGTGTCACTGTTTCTTGTAATTTATAATGGCCAATTTTATTTGAAGAAAAAAAAAAGACTATGGGCTCCATGATCCACTGATCTTTATCTATAATAGTGAACAGGGAGTAGCATGGTGGCAGGCTATGTCTCCACACAGAAGGAAATGTACTGAAATTGCTTTTTCCATTACATTTACTGGGTTTCTGAGGGAATTCACTCACTGTGTATGAGTTCAGAAAAGGAAAAAAACAAAAACAAAAAAAACCTCAGAAACGCCTGGGGTAAATACAAAAGGCTTTGATGGAGAAGATTTTGGAGATGGACAAGATTTTTACAGGGGAATAGGATGAGAAAAGGTAGTAGACAGCATTTCTCTGATTAACAATTCTTCCCCTTAGGAAGAAGCTGCTGATCTTAACCAACCTCAAGTAATTTACCTATTTAATTTTCACAAAGTCTTTGCTATGAAGGCAGGTGCTGGAATTCAAGCAAGGGAATGAATTTAATATTCGGGAGTGAGGCTATGTTTTGCCTTTCCTGCAGTGTTACATAACTAGGATACAAGTTGAGATAAGAATGAAAGATAAGAAAATATTGCTTTTGTTTTTGTCCATTTAGATGGAAAATTGTAGTCTGTGTAGTTCTTCAAAATTACTTTAATCTGCATTGAGTTCCAATATTATTCAAATAATAATGCCTAGGATTTATATAAAACCCTTCTTTAAGGGAGCAAAGGAGTTTTATGGGTGCTATCTAATTAGTCCTCTTTATAGCCCTGGGTAAAAGAGGGCTGGGACCAGTGGGCCCATTATCACAAATGAGAAAATGTGAATATGAAACCCTAACTAGCTCACTTAGCAAAGCAGTAGTCATGGCTGCCTGGAAATGCTCCCCAGCCCTACCAAGTCTCCTTTTTTTCATGCCAAGCCTTATCAACTTGTCAGGTGGAAAGATGAACACAGGCTCTGCACCCAAAGAGACCCTCAAATGCTTATACCAATACTTATACAATGTGTATTGTTAGCTTAAAAGGGTTAGTCTGCGCCCTCTTTCTTCAACAGAAACCTCACCAACTTGTGGACCCTATCTTGGGTCTTGAGCACACTAAGGCCCAAGGCTTCCTGCATGCCTCCATAGGTATAAAAACATCAATACTTCACCCACTGTCAGGTCTGCACAGCTTCCACACTTTTCTTTCTGACTTGCCCACAACACATGTTCCTTTTTTTTATCCTCATTTCTACAGGGCTTTTCTAAGTGATTGTTTAATAAATTAATTTATATAAAGTTAGTGATAATTTGAACAGACTATCTTTGAAAGTCACTTCTGATGCTTCTCGCATTAGGGAAGCAACCAAAAAATGATAAATTCTATAGTTTCACACATTGTGAATGATTAAGAGAACTATGGGTCAGAGTTTACGCTATTTCATGAGTCGAATACATGGGTGGGGTAGGGGCTCAAATACCTTCTCAAGTGCTAGGCATTTTCAAATCTTTTCTCTAATTAGGATCCTTAATTTTTCCTATTACACGACTGTGTTTTAAAATAGCACTCACTGTCACTCTCTAATAGATACCATTTGAGTCATAAATTATATGGTAAACTTATCTTTAATTTGAATTTATACTCAATCACACACAATTTTTTAAATAATGGTAAGAATTCTGAGAAATTAAGTAATTTTATAATAAATCATACATATAATGAATGCTGCAGCCAGTACTCAAAATTTAAAGCACAGTGTTTAGCACATGGAACAAAGCACAGATTATTTTTTAAATAAGCTGACAAGATTCATGGTCCTTCCCAGTATACAATGATATCATGTTGTGCCATCAGAAGGGATTAAATATTCCATGGTAACTAATTACAATAAAGTTTTGTACCTCAGTTACATGTTATACCCATCATGTGTTGAGAGGAAGGGAGAGGTCTGGAAACATATTGGATTTTTTTATCAGGAATGTTTTTAATTCATAAGTCAATTTTTAAAAGTAGATTAGTTGAATATATATCCTACTTTCAGATTTAATTTTGGTTAAGCAATATTTTGATGCTATAGTAAATGCTATTTTTAAAAATAATGTTTATTTGATTTTTTTGTATTTTTTTTAAATCTGAAAAACTTACTAAACTCAAATACCATGCAGTATTACTCAGCTATAAGAAATAACAGTGATATAGAATCTCTTATGTTCTCCCGAAAAGAGTTGGAACCCATTCTACTAAGTGCAATATCCCAAGAATGGAAAAATAAGCACCACATGTACTCACCAGCAAATTGGTTTCCCTGATCATCACTGAAGTGCACATTTGGGAACAACACCAATTGGGTGTCTGGCAGATGTAAGGGGTGGGGGGAGGGGATGGGTGCATACCTACGTAATGAATGCGATGTGTACTATCTGGGGAATGGACATGCTTGAAGCTCTGACTCAGCGGACTGGGGGGCAGGGACAATATACATAACCTAAACTTTTGTACTCCCATAATAAGCTGAAATTAAAAAAAAATGGATTCAGATGATGTCAACCTGATCCATCCATTAAAAAGTATCTCTCATGAACTGTCACCCAATGTTTGTGGTGGCCATTGACAATCATTGCCTAGAGCCACGATTCCAGTAGGGGCTTTATTTTGATTAATCACTCCTTTCATGTTACAAGTATACCACAGAGATAATTTACCCTTGAATTGGTTCAGCTAAATCAGAAAAAAACTAAAATTCCACACATTTCAAAAAACAGTAAACACACTTTTTACAGTTATTCCAAAAAATAAAAGTAGCAGCCTTCACAATATAGATTTTCTCACTTTGAGAACAAGAACCCTATTGTAATATCTAAAAAATTCACAAACTCCTACTTGATAGTACTTTTCCTTTTAATACATATTGATTATAAAAATATAAATGATGAGCCTGTAAATAGATTGCTATTATGTTAATCATAACAGTACTCTGCTCATGCTTAAGATACATCAAAGCATATGTCATAGGGATAAAATAAAATATTGTAAATTTAAAAAATGTATAATTTAAAAAATTTGTCTTTTGGGGTCTTCTTAATAAATTCTTTCCCTAGGTCCATATCCATAAGAGTTTTTCCAGCATTTTCTCCTAGAATTCTTATAGTTTCATGCCTTAGGTTTAAGTCTGTTATCCATTTTGAATTAATTTTTGTGAAAGGTGAGAGTTCTGGATCCTGTGTAAGTCTTCTACACGTGCCTATCTAATTTTCCCAGCACCATTTATTGAATAAGGATTCTTTTCCCCAGTGTATGTTTTTGTCTGCTTTGTCAAAGATCAAATGACAATATGATGATGGATTCTTATCTGTGTTCTCTACTCTGATTCATAGATCTGTCTCTGTTTTTGTTCCAGTACTATGCTATTTTGGTTACTATAGCTGTGTAGTATAGTTTGAAGTCTGATAAAGCAATCACAGCAACAACAAAACTAAAAAATGAGACCTGATCAAATTAAAAAGCTTCTGCACAGCCAAGGACACAATCAACAGACCAAACAGACAACCTATAGAATGGGAGAAAATATTTGCATACTATACATCCAATAGAGGGCTGATAACCAGAATCTATAAAGAACTCAAGCAAATCAGCAAGAAAAAAATTAAACAAGCCCATTAAAAAGTGGGCAAAAGACATGAACAGAAACTTTTCAAAAGAAGATAGACTAATGATCAAAAACAAATGAAAAAATGCTCAATGACTCTAATCATCAAGGAAATACAAATCAAAATCACAATGAGATATTACCAAACTCCAGTGAGAATGGCTTTTATCAAAAAGTCCCAAAACAACAGATGCTGGTGAGGATATGGAGAGAAAGGTACACTTATACACTGTTGGTGGAACTGCAAACTAGTACAACCTCTGTTGAAAGTAGTATGGAGATACCTCAGAGAACTAAAAGTAGACCTACCACTTGATCCAGCAATGCCACTACTAGGTGTTTACCCAAAGGAATAAAAAGACATTTTATAAAAAAAGACACGAGTTCAAATATTTATAGCAGGACAATTCACATTTGCAAAGATGTGGAATCAACCCAAATGTCCATCAATATGTGAGGGAATTAATAAAATGTGGTATATGTATACATGGAGTACTACTCCTCCATAAACAAAAAAAATGGTAATCTAGTATCTTTTCTGACAACATAGATGGAGCTGGAGGCCATTCTTCTTAGTGAAGTACGGAAAAACAAACACCGCATGTACTCAATACCAAACTGGAACTAATCAATCAACACTTATGTGCACATATGGAAATAAAACTCAAGGGAAATCAATTAGATGGGAGGGAGGAGGAGGTGATGGGTAAATTCACACCTAATGGATATAAGGCACACACACTAACTGGCTGAAGAGCACACTTATAACTTTGACTCAAACTGTACAAAACCAAATTTTTTAATGAAAATGTGTGTATCCCTATATAATTTTGAAATAAAAAATAAGAAATAAAAATTTTATGTTCATATTCTTCTGGGTTTTTTCCATATAAATTATCTACTACTGATAATAATTTTATTTTTTCTTTCACATTCTTACATATATTAGTTCATTTGTTTGGCTATAGCACTAGCAATGGTCTCTAATATAATCTCAAATTAAAGTGATCATGGCAGATTTCATTGTCTCAGTACAATCTAAAGGGAATAACTTCATTATTTCATCAACCAATGGGATGTTTACTATATATTTTATGTACTCTTATCATATAAAGATTCTTTTTGTTCTTGATTTTCCAAGTATTTTTCCTTCTTAAATTCATAAACACATCATAAATTTCATCAGAGAATTTTCTATATCTATTTTAATGTTCATATAAAGTCATCTCTTAAAATGTTAATACAGAAAAATCTATCAATTACATTTTAATCAATTTTGAATTCCTGACATAAAGTCAACTCAGGGAAAATATATGATCAGATTTTTACATATTAATGTGTTTGATTTGGTAATATTTTGCTTTGAATTGAAAATATATTTTCTAGAATGAGATGAACCTACAATTTTATGTTTGCCTGCAATTTTCTCTTTTTCATGCTGACCTTGTCATGGTTATTAGGGTTTTTAGCCTCATAAAATAATTGGAAGGATACATTTTCTTTTTTTATTATCTGAATGATTAATTTAAGATTGGAGCAATTTCTCACTTTACAATGTAATATTTTGGCTAGTAATGTCATGTGAAAAATCTTTATGAGAAGAATTTAATTACGAAGTAAATAACATTAATCATTATATGACCATTCAAGATTTCTTTATCATTTTGTGTCAACTTTTATAAACAATATTATTCCAGTGATTTATACATTTCTTAAATATATATGTTTTGTTATGTTTTTTTTTCAAAGTATTCTCTTATGATGATTTTAATTCTGCATGGAACTTTAGCAGTATTGAGTTTTTCACACTTGATATTTATTAAATTATACTTGTTTTCTCTCTCTCTTGCTTCCTTCCTTTTTCCTACCCTCTCTTTCCTGTTTTTTCCCTATCTCCCCACACTTATTTTGATCAATGAGGTTTTAGACTTCTCAATTATGTTAGTCTCTTGAGAATCCACATTTATATATATAGATTCCCTCTAAATATAGTTTTCTGTCATCTTTATATCTTCCTGTATTCTCTGAGATTATTTACTATTTTATTTAGCAAGATAAATATGTTTTAAATTGATATTTTATTTTAACATATTCATGTAAGGCTATATATTTTACTCTGAATAAAATAGTAGCTATAACTTTGATAAATTTTTTATTATTATTATAATTTCTAATATAATTTTGTTTGCTTAATGGTTGACTTATAAATTATAATATCTGAATATATTCTAAGATTAAGCTTTACATTCTTATTATTGATTTCTAGCATTCTTGAACTGTTGCCAGAAAAACTACATACACAACCTTAATCCTATTTAGAATTCTATATTTGATATATTAGCTCATATTTTTAGTTATATAAGCTCATATTTTTAACTATTTTAATTGTCCTTCTTACAGAAAATACAGGATCTTAGATAACCCTAATTACAGTTACCCATTCATGATGTATTGTATAATTTAGTTATATTTCTATGCATTTTAAAGCCAATATAATATTGTCAGTGTTATACTGTCAAAATTCAATTTCTTGATAAGTTCTTTTTGTTTATTTTTTTTTATTTCAGCATATTTTAGGGATACAAATGTTTAGGTTACATATATTGTCTTTGCCTCACACAGGTCAGAGCTTCAAGCATGTCCATCACCCAGACGATATGCACCACATCCATTAGGTGTGAATATACCCATCCCCTCTTCCCTCCTCCCACACGTCCAACACCAGATGAATGTTACTATTAAAGTCATGCATAAGTGTTGATCAGTTAATACCAATTTGAGGGTGAGTACATGTGGTGCTTGTTTTTCCATTCTTGTGATACTTCACTTAGTAGAATGGGCTCCAGCTCTATCCAGGATAATATAAGAAGTGCTAGACCACCATTATTTTTTGTGGCTGAGGAGAACTCCATAGTATACATATATGATATTTTATTAATTTACCCATGTATTGATGGGCACTTGGGCTGTGTACACATCTTTGCAATTGTGAATTGTGATGTTATAAAAATTTGACTGCAGGTATCTTTTTTATAGAATGTCTTTTTTTCCTTTGGGTAGATGTTCAGTAATGGGATTGCTGGATCAAATGATAGTTCTTCTTTTAGGACTTTGGCGTATCTCCATCTTACTTTCCACAGAGGTTGTACTAGTTGCAGTCCCGCCAGCAGTGTATGAGTGTTCCTATCTCTCCACAACCACACCAACATGTGTTTTGGGACTTTTTGGTAAAAGCCATTCTCACTGTAGTTAGGTGATATCTCATTGTGGTTTTGATTTGCATCTCTTTGATGATTAGAGATGTTGAGCATTTTTTCTTATGTTTCTTGACCATTAGTCTGTTTTCTTTTGAAAAGTTTCTGTTCATGTTCTTTGTCCACTTTTTAATGGGGTTGTTTGATTTTTTTCTTGGTGATTTCCCTGAGTTCTATATAGATTCTAGTCATCAGCCCTTTATCAGATGTGTAGCATGTGAATATTTTCTCCCATTCTGTAGGTTGTCTGATTATTTTTATGATAGCTTCCTTGGCTGTGCTGAAAGTTTTTCATTTGATCAGGTACCATTTATTTATTTTGTTGTTGCTGTGATTGCCTTTGGGATCTTATTCACAAACCTTTTCCCTACACTGATGTCTCATAATAGTTTTTCCAAGATTTTCTTCTAGAATTCTGATAGTTTCATGCCTTACATTTAAGCCTGTTATCCACCATGAGTTGATTTTTGTGATAAGTGAGAGGTGTGGATCCTGTTTCAGTCTTCTACATGTGGCTATTCAATTTTCCCAGAAACATTTATCGAATAAGGATTCTTTTCCCCAGTGTATGTTTTTGTCTGCTTTGTCAAAGATTAGATGGCTAAATGAGGATGGTTCTCAGAGTCCTGTGGTATAAAATTAGAAATCAACTCCAACAGAAACTCTCATCTCTACACAAAGTTATAGAAACTAAATAACATTCTGCTGAATGATTATTGGGTTAAGAGGAAATTAAAATGGAAATCAAAAGATTCTTTGGACTAAATGATAAAGGAGACCCAAATATCAAAATCTGTGGGAGACAGTTAAAGCAGTCCTGAGAGGAAAATTTATATCCATAAATGCCTTCATCCAAAAGACAGAAAGATCCCAAATAAACAATCTAATGAATCATCTCAAGAACTGAAAAAGGAGGAGGAAACCAACCCCAAACACATCAGAAGAAAAAAATAACAAAGATTTGGGCAGAACTAAGCGAAATCGACTACACACACACACACACACACACACACACACACACACACACACACAGAAGATAATAAAACAAAAAGTTGGCTCCTTGAAAAACTAAACAAGATTGACAGCCCTCTTGCTAGATTAATGAGAGGCAGAAAAGGAAGGACTCTAATAAGCTTCATCAGGAATGAAAAAGGAGAGATTACAACTGATACTAAGGAAATACAAAATATTATCTATGAATACTATAAAAACCTCTATGCACATAAACTTGAAAATGTGGAGGAAATGGACAAATTCTTAGCAACACACAGCCTACCTAGGCTCAATCAGGAAGAAATAGCATTCCTGAACAGACCAATGTCAAGTACCGAAATGGAAGCAGCAATAAAAAACCTTCCTTAAAAGAAAAGTCCTGGACCAGATGGTTTCACACTCAAATTTTACCAGACCTACAAAGTGGAACTAGTGCCTACCCTGCAGAAATTATTGATAAGTCCTTTATTTGACTTTCATTCTTGAAGGATTCTTTTCTTTCATTTGTGACACTCTTGTAATTTTGGAAGGTTTTAGTCTCCTCATGGTAATGGAACCATTCAATTGTCTTACAACTTCCATGGCTGCTATTGAGAAGTCCTTTAATATATCATATTTCTTAAAGATGAAAATGCTTTAGTTACTTATTTTTGTCTTTCAATCTTTTACAGTTTCACAGTTATTTGTTTAAGGATGGATTTTTTATAACATCCTTGAGAGTTTCTGGGACTCTTAGATCTGTTTATGTTGTTAATAAGATTTTTTTAATTTTTTTGAGCCTTTTTTCTTAAAACATTCATTTTGTCCATCTCTTTTTCTTCTTTGTCTCTAAAACTCCAATTATCTGTATGTTGCACCTAAACATTCTATTCTCTATGCTGTTCACCTTCGTTTCTGTTTTTTCACCTTTTTGTTTGCATAGTTCAATCTAGATAACATCTTCAGAGCTATATCTTTGGTCATATTTTTCTCTTCATCTGTGCCTTTTGTAATGTTATGCAATAACTGATATTTCAAACTTAATATATATGTTCATTTTTAAACTGTATGTCAACTTTTATAGTTTTCATGTTTTTCTAAAAGTTTTAAGCTTGACTTTTATCATCTTGAATAGACTAAAATACTATTTTATAGCAATATTTCTAATATTTGGAGCCCCAGGGATCTATTCCATTGTCAGTTATTCCTTCTGGCTCTTGTATATAGAGTTCAATATACTTATTTGCATATGTGTCTGTAAGCACCTATAAGCTGGACATTATATTCTCAAAATCAGTTTCATATTGAGAATCATATTAAACTATGCTAAATGGCCACTCAGAAAATGCAAAGCCTAGCTGCAGTCCATAGACTAATTTAAATAGTTAATTTTTTATATCAAAATTGCTTTAGGGTCATAGCACAAAGCAGTTGATGTTTACCAGTTTTTTTCTTATTGGTAGGCCCAAGACTCATTGTGGTCTGAATTCCTATGAACTAAATTGCATATTTCAATATCGCTAATGTTCCTTTTACAAAATATTAGTGAAAGGAGGAAGAAGAAATCATTTAGTTATGGAATGAATGTATATATTCCAATGAATAATGTATATATATATAATGTTTAGCTGGTCATGAGGATATATTATGCATTTATCACGTTTTTTCCACTATCCATTTTTTCTTGTTCTTGCCCCCAACCAGCACATCTTTATCTAGTGGACTAATTTAAACTTTCATTTTAATGGATCTGAGTCTATAGAGGCTCTGTATTTATTGAATTTCTCTATTGTGACCTTTATTATAGGATACAGAAGCACTAAACATAATCTTGCCTGCCTTATTTGTAGTAGCAAACCAATTTTTAATTGATAATTGATATCACCATACAGCCAGTAGAATAACGACTTTTGGTTCAGGGTTATGAGAAGATCAATATAAGAATGAGTGCATTTTGTCAGAGGAAGTGAGTGGGCAGAGAAGCAGGACCAAAATTAATTCATCAACACAGGTTGGCCTCAAAATCGTCTGTAACATTTTTTTGAAGTGCAGATTTTTGGGCTTGCTTTCATCTCCTTTGTTTACTATTTTTCAGGCTAAGGTCCAGGAAATTTGTATAAAAATGATTATGTATTTATGAAAACAGTTTTGAAGTACTAAAACAATAAGCTATGAGTATCTATTTAGCTTCAGAAGAAAAAAAACTTGAAAAAGGTAATGAATAAATAGATATGATTTAGTATAGGAAAGTATTAATATTTTGTAAATTCAACTTTTTTATAATAGAAAGAGCTACTTTTTAAGTTAGTGAGCTTACTAACACCAAAGTGCTTTAGTTTAAACGGATACCAACTTGGTTTTTTTTGTTTTTTTTTTTTTTTTTTGAGACAGAGTCTCGCTTTGTTGCCTGGGCTAGAGTGAGTGCTGTGGCGTCAGCCTCGCTCACAGCAACCTCAAACTCCTGGGCTTAAGCCATCCTACTGCCTCAGACTCCCGAGTAGCTGGGATTATAGGCATGCACCACCATTCTCAGCTAATTTTTTTTTCTATCTATATATATATTTTTTTCTATCTATATATATTTTAGTTGGCCAGATAATTTCTTTCTATTTTTTTTAGTAGAGATGGGGGTCTCACTTTTGCTCAGGCTGGTCTTGAACTCCTGACCTCGAGCGATCCACCCGCCTCGGCCTCCCAGAGTGCTAGGATTACAGGTGTGAGCCACTGCGCCTGGCCTCACCTGCCAACTTGTGACAGATATTGTAATGGGGATCCCTTTGGTGATGAAAGTCTGCAAGTCACATGATTGTAATATCCTATCATTCTAACTTTAAGTCCCCCAGATTAGTTTATACCTGCTAAGAAGTACCTTTGCTAACAAATATTATTTTATGTTCTTATGTTGATAAGATGGAATTTTAATATAGCAGATAAGAAGTTGCTTGAATATTCCTACCGTTTTAAGCTCACGAGGAACTGCCTTAAGACGAGATACTGCCAGTCCATGGAATTTCCAAAGAATAAAACTGGCAGCCTTTTTTCTGAAGACATCTTCAAAACAATCCTCCGAATGCACACTCTCCGGTATAGCTCATGGTTTTCTTGTCTGCATGATCGAGTCTTTGATCTGCCTCTTAGACTGAGGGCCCTTCCTGTGCCCTGTCTTCACCCATGATGTGTCTGTTGTCACTGCTCACCCTTCCTGTAGCATCTAGGTTTACACTGCTAGCAAATCTAGAGTTTGGGATAAGGGGCAGAAAATCACCTGAAGTCAGCATCCACATGGTCATAAACCTAGGAACACAGCATTTCTACTGTGTTAACAGTAGACTTGAGATGTAACAAGTCTGGATTTGCTTCCTAGTTCTTCCAATTTACTGGCTAGAAATTTCAAGCTAGTCCATTCATCTTTACCTCCTAATCTGAGGGGATAATAATATCTTCCTCTTTCCCAGGGGACATTATAGAGGTTAATTAGATGGCACAACTTATGTAAAGCATCAGACAGACATTAGAAACCCAATAAATAATACACATTTTGTTTTGTTACTGCATCAGGCTAAGATATCAAAGGTCCCAGAGGAAGCATCTGAATCTCACACCTGTTTTCTCCCAGAAATTTTAAAACATAATAACTTTGTTAAAGAAATAACAGCCAGGAGGCTCATTTTTTTACTCATTGGATAAACGAGGGTGATGATCTTCATCTATAGAAACTGCAATCACATTGACAGCACAGGGAAGTATCATATTTGAAGGGATTGTTTTTTCCAATGAAAAGTCTCAGTTTATGCTTACAGTGCTTGGGAAGAAGAGATTGGAATGAAGCAAATGTTAAAGTAAACAAATAAAACTCAACAAATCTACATAAAGAAGGCAAACAACTAGCATACTATGGAGTAAGAATTCCCTTACCCTTTTTTCATTATTCCTTCCCTTTTCTTCTCTACTTCTCTCTTCTCTGGGGCCACTGATCTGCTTCTAATGGGTCTTATGAGGATCATACTAAAAGACATTAGTATGCACTGAAAAGAGGAAAAAGTATGTTAATATGCTAAGAGCAAGGCAGAGTTTTCCCCTCCAAAAATGCTCAATTACTGGGTAAGCCAAGGCTGCAAGCCAAAAAACTAACAAAAAATATTAGTCTACACCTCAGGCTGGAAATTCTATTTTATGTAAACCCAATTTCTTATGTTTTGTGCCTAAGTGACCCTGACAAATGAAGGCAAAGAAATCTAACAAGTGTTTGTAGTGGAAAAACTAAATGCAAACATGACATAATGAGATGAATTTTGAGTATACTTAAATTGAAAAACCTGAAACACATTAAAATGGAGATTTCAGATTTCAGTGTAGGGTTTATGGGTCTAGAACTCACAGATGAAGCTCTGGAGTTATGAATTTGGGAGGCACTTATATATAGATAATATGTGAAACTCTTCTGTTAGGCTTATAATCAAATGCTACCATGTTCATTTTGAAAAATAATTGACTACATGTATGGTCTGACTGAGTAGAATACAAGATTCTTAACAAAAGATCTGAGTAAACCACATGTCTACCACACTGAGCTAAACATATACCAATTATCAATAAGTACTTGTTAAGTTGATTTCCTTTGAAACTAATAAACTGTTACGACTTGGGTTTGTTCAACTTCTATGGGCTCCAATGTTATCAACTATAAAGTGATGGGGCCTCAGTTAAACACTGTTTCCAGTTCCTGTCAAGCCTAAAGCTCTGATTTCATATATTGTTGGCTTCAACTGTATATTTTTGTTGTTGTTTTTATTAAATGTTTGCAGATGGGCCTTCAAAAGCCCCTGATTAAGTAGGATATGCTAGTTGTCATTCTGAATGAGCAAAGAAGGACCTGACTTATACCTCCAAAGTAGTTTTATTGTCCTAAAGTCTATGTGGCCAGAAAACATATTTGGTTCAAGCGGTTGGTTTTCTTATTGAAAAATAGCACTAAATGTTTCATCCTGTTTTATATATATGAGACAAATTCTTTGAGGTGAATTTTATAAATCAGTGACTTTTCACCACTATGTCTCAGAGAATAAAATATATTAATAATTGAAAATATTTCTTTTGCTTTCAGAAATTTGAAGGTTGTATACTCAAAGGAGTTCTTCAAAGAAAATAAAGTGATTTTTCCTTATAGAAGGCAGCAGTGTGAAGATGGGCATTTGTTATCTATTTGGGTACTATGGAGATTTCAAAAGGCTCCCTTCCTCTTTCATTGCTTTGCCCTAAGTGCATTGACTGCCTGTGTGGTCTTATCAAATCTCCTAACCTCTGTTTCCTCATGTCAAGATGTTGGTAATGCCAAGAACTAGCTCAAAAGTTTCAAATTAAATAACATTAAAATCATATCATATAAAATTGAATATTCATGTATGTATATACATTATTAAACATATTTTCCCAAACACAGTACAGACCCTAACAAGCACTTAATAAAATGTATGTATTTATTTCTTAATGTGGTAGTCATAAAATTAACAGAAAGAGCATAAAGAAGATATTGAGGCTCTAACATGTAGAGAAGAGGTCAAGACAAACAATTGGAATGAGACTAGTTAAACTTGAGCTAACATTTCCTGAGCATTTAAGTTATGGCAGACATAAAGTTAGGAATTCTTCCAAGTAACATCTCACTTTTTCTTCTCAATTCTCTTATGTTGTAAATAATTTCCTCATTTTGTAGATTAGATCATTGAATTTCAGAGCTCCAGAAAACTTTCCAAAGCCATACTAAGTATTTTCTCTATGTTTAGGTTTGCCACATAAAATGATGGGTACCCATTCAAGTTTGAATCAGATAAGCAACATGTTTTAGTATAAGTAACAAATATTGCACGAGACATGTTTATTATCAAAAAAAATTATCTGAAATTGAAAGTTAGCTGGACCACCTGTACTTCTATTTGCTAAGTCTGCCAAATGTATGTATATTTCTACCCAGGACTTTTGACTAAAATATCCCCCTATTTCTACGAATTGTTAAATAATTTAGGCAAATTTAAACAAATATTTATTGTAGATGCAGCAAGGTGTAGAGACTGCACAGAATTTGGAAACAGAAGACAAAGCATCAAGTCTAATGACCACCAGCCAGATGGATAGCCTTATAAAATTGTTCAGTTTAATATTCACTCTCTTTACTATGAGAATGCTTCTTAGTAATTGATCAAAACAAACTACCTAAAAGCTAAGTGACTTAAAAAAACAATTTATGGATGTGATTATAGCTCATGATTCTATGGGGCAGCAATGTGAGAAGGACTCAGATTGAAGATTCTTCTACACCAACTGAACAAACTTGGTGGTTTTCAGCTGGCAGCTGGGCCAGGGTGGACCATCCAAGATAGCTTTTCTTTCCCATCTATTACCTCATTGGTTGCAGATGGAAAGGCAACCTCAGGTGGGCATTTCCAAACTTGTCCTTCCAGATAAAGAGCAGCCTTCTTCCTTGGTGGTTCAGGATTCTAACAGACCAGACAGAAGCCACTGGTCTTTTATGGCTGCCTGGAAATGTTTGAGCATAAAATATACTGCACCCTACTATGTCAAAATATTTACAAACTGGCCCAAATTAAAGAAAAAAAAAATAGACCATGGGAGGAGGGTCTGAAGATTTGAAGGTTAAAGATTGGATGAGGGAGATTAAATAATCATGTGTGAAACACTACTTAGAAGCTATAAATAAATGCTTATTAATATTGTTTTATATTGTTATATTCAAGATATCTATCATTTTATTCCATTTCCATTTCAGTGGCTGACACATAGTGTGTGCTCAATGTTTATATATATATATGTATATATATAGATACCACAAGATAAAACCAAAATGAGAAATGCTGCTATGTCCTCCCAATAACTTTCAAGATGAGAAGGAAATTTATGTTAGGTAAGGCAATATGAAGGTGGCCATATCCAAGGTATGTAAAATGCTCTGTATGTTCAAAGGAAGGAGGGGTAATGTCCAATGATGAGGGAGAATCAAGAATTATTAGGGTGCTCTGACCTTTGGAGTTCCTAGTTTAGAGGGAGGGATCTTCCCTTTGATTTATTTACTGTTTAAAATGGTCTCTGACTGACATGAGAAGATATTTACTTCTCAGAAGAAACCTTTACTAGTAGAAGAGGATGAAATGGCAAAATTCAAATGAGAAATAAGGGAAGGTTTCTCAGAGTGTATTATATTTGAACTGGGTCAGCCTCAGAAGCTATGCTGTCATCAAATAAGTGTGTAAAGGGGTGAGAGCACTGTCTGGTTAGCAATGAGGGCTGGGAACAACACACTGCATGCACTGCGTGAAGGCAGCACAGGAAATGAACTAACTAGAAATTGAGGTTGGGGAACTTTTGAAAATGACTTTACATGCCACAGAGGTGCTTGACTTTTATTATCTTTATTTAAAGGGACCATAGAGTGCTTCTTTTATAAAATAAGTACTGCCATTCTATGGTTATTGTTGTGTTGTAGAAAAGTAACTCTGGTTGCAGTGTGAGGAATGTAATAAAGAAGATGTGGCTTAATGGCAAGCAGTGTATTAAGTGGACATACATGCAGAGTAAAGGTAGGAAAAAAAAAAGGAAGCATATGTGAAAACAATGGCATGGGGAATGTAAGGAAAGGCAGGGTGGTGACCTCTTTGCCTTCTCGGCAAATGCAAGTAAGCCATGGAGATTCACTGAGTGCATGTAGTGTTATTATACAAAAACATTGCAATGGATCATGAGGAAAAGTTGCTGAGTAGATTGGGGTTAGGGAGAGAAGTGGAAGTTATCTTTGCAGGGATGACTGTGAAAACCAGAAGAGATGACAAAATACCCGAAAGGTACAGTTTCTTCATTTAGTAAAGAAAAAATTAAAACCACCCATAGAAAAGGAACTTGGCATAAATAATCTATTTGATCCTCCCTCAATGAAAAAATTGAATTTGGGCATTTATTAAATGCCAAGCACTGAGAGTGCAGTTGGAAGTAATGAAGTGTTAGTAAAATATAGGAATAAATACAAAGATAAATAAGACAATTTTACATAGCCATCACTGCTAAAATCAAAAATGACGCAATAGGAAATGCTGCCAGTAAGGTGGAGGTGAAGGTAGTTTGCTCAGATACAAGTGAAAGGATTCCCTCACTGAAAAGAGAACATTTGACCAAGGAACACAAATAATGAAAAAGAATAAACTAGAAAACTATCTGGTTATCGCCTGACCAAAAGGTCAAAAAGTGCAAAGATTCCAAGAGACAAGGCTTGCATGTTTCAGAAACAGAGAATATCATGGTGGCTGGAGCAGAGCATGTCAGCTTCAGGGTAGGAGGAAAATGGGTTAATGGTGGGAACAGAGAAGCGAGAGTGGAAGTCTCTAAGATGTCAGGTGTTCTGAAGACAGAAATCTTATATAAACACTATACCACAAGTTTTCTAGGACACCAGCCTACACAATATTGCTCAAATTGAACAAATGTAATACCCACAGTCAGTAACTTCAGCCAAAGGATATATCTCACGGGGGGGGGGGGGGGGGGTTGAGATTGTTTTTAATGGCTTTATTTGCTCTTGAGATTTTCTTTTCTATTCCATTTCCTGCCCATGGTTGTTTGTGTACACAGGTGCAGAAGGTAAAACCAAAATTAATTTAGTTACTAAAATGAAAAAAAAAAAAAAAAAAAACTCCACTAGTGACATCAGCTGGACTGCTTCTGCCATCCAACCACCAGATTGGATTAGAATTGCCGTTAATAGAACTACTATGTGCCAAAAAGCAAAACTGAACCCAAGCTGAGTCTAGAATACAAATCACAGCCATCAGTCTCAAAGCCTGGTCTGGAGCTCTTTCTGTCACAGCTGTTTCCATTTCTCTTCCTGACACCTTGAGGCAGATAGTCATTTGATGACACAAGAAGATAAACAGAATCTTGTTATGGCCTTTATATAAAATTTGACAAATTTCGAAGAGGTGGGCCAAAAAGTAAAGGTCAAAAGTCATCCTGTTCAGGAGAAAGGGGCAAGATGGTGGGCGAGAAAAACCTCCAGCCAGAGTGTCTCTGCAAGAAAGACAGATTTTAGAAGAAAGTGAAAAAAAAAAAAAATAGGCAAGCATATATCGGATGAGGGTCTGAAGAAAGTGTGTCTGGAACTACAGGAGACTCCGCGGCAAGAAGTTGCAGAGGGGATCTAGAAGGAGAAAGGCCCTTAGAGGCTTGGAGACCAGTGACAAGGGTAGGTAGAGCGGTTAAATTCCCCCTCCCTTGCATCTCGGACTGCTGCTGGGCTCCTGAGTAGTTGGAGAGACCTGCTAGCACCAGCCAAGAGATCGCTGTGGCCAGTGAGTGGTGAGCCTCTCGCAGGCAGGGCACCAGGCTCCCAGCTCCCTCGGGCACCTCCCGGCCCGTAGACTCCAGCCGATTGGCAGGCACCATATTGCTTCATTCTCCCCTTCCCCTTCCCTACCCGCAGCTGCTGAGAGAGACAATTTAGCTACCACCCAGAGGCATCCACAGGGAATGGGACCTTTCCTTTGGGGGCCATACAGCAGACTGAGGGGTGCTCAGACTGTGAGCTCCCTACTCACCAACCCTCCCAGATGCTGCTAGTCTGGTGACTCCAGGAGAGCAGGACAAATCCTGAGGCGGAGAGACACCAATCCAGCTTGTGCACCCCGTGAGTGACTTGAGAACAGCACTCCTCTCCCTGGTAGGGTCAGGGATTGATCTTTGGGACCCAGGGGACAGGATTGCAGACCAGATCCTGTGCACCCAGGTCTTGATCACATTGTCCAGGAGCAGAGAAGGAATATTTGTGAATGAGCCTACTGAGGTATGTGTGCCTTCTGGGGCAGGTCAGCATGCTTGAGGGGCAACCCTCACTCCTAAAGGAAAAAAAAGTCATTATATCAAAAAGACGCCTGCCCTGAATGTTTATCACAGCAAAATTCACAATGACAAAGATAAGAATTCAACCTAAGTGCCCATCAACTGATGAATGGATAAAGAAAATGTGTGTACACATGTGCACACATGCACACACACACACACACACATGCACACACACACTATGGAGTACTACTCTGCCATAAAAAGGAAGGAAATAATGTCTTTTTTACAACAACTTGTATGGAACTGAAGACCATTATCCTAAGTGAACTGCATCAGGAATGGAAAGACAAACACCACATAATCTCAGTTATAAGTGGGTGCTAAATTATGGGTATACATGGTCATAAAGTGGTGTAAAGGACATTGGAAACTAAGAAAGGGGAGGGTGGGAAGGGTATGAGAGACAAAATTTACCTATCTGGTACAATGTATGCTATTCTTGTGAGGGGTATGCTGAAAGTCCTGACCTCAGCATTATACAGTTCATCAAAGTAACAAAATCACTTGTGTCCATTAATTTTTTGAAATAAAAAAAATAAAAACAAAATTTATTTTTAAAAGTTGCAAAGACCAGCAAGTCCAAATTAAGGCACTGCCAGATCTGGTGTCTGTTGAGAGTACCGTGCTTGCATTGCAGACTTTGCCTTGTAGCCTCATGTGCCAGAAAAAGAGAGAGACACTGAGAATGAATAAGTGATATCAGTGACCGAATCTCATAAGGGATGGGAGAGTGTGATTGGGATACTCTTATAAGGTACTTTCACTGCATATGAAGTTGTATAATGTTATTTGATGAAACTAAAAATAAAAAGTAGATAATTTTAGTATTATAAATGTAGTTTTCATTACTTCCATTTCAAGGTCAGATCAGGTTGCAGAAAACCACTAAGAATACAGATGATCTGAACTGCAATACTACTCTCAATCTCACATGAGACATTCACTGAGATAGAGAACATTCTAGGACATAATACACAAATTAGAAAATTTTATAATAAAAATCATAAAAAGTATATTGTTAGACTTCAATGCAATTAAACTGGAAACCAATAAAAGAAAGATAACTGGAAAATACAGTAGTAACAATATATTTCTAAAAAGCATATGGGTCAAAAAAATGTCTTAAGAGAAACAAAAAATATATATTTTGCATTAAATGAAAATAAAAGTATCATTTATCTAAATTTGTAAAGTTCAAGTGAAGCAGTAAAGAAAATATATAATATTAAAAGCAAATGTTAGAAAAAAAATTAAAATCAATAACCTAAGCTTCCACCTTAGTAAACTTAAGAAAGAAAAGCAGTTTAAGACTAAATAACCAAAAGAGAATAATACAAAATCAATGAGATTGAAAGCAAGAAAACAAAAAAAGGAAATTAACAACATAAAAGAGTGGTTATTTGGTAACATTAATAAAGTTAATAAAATTTTAGTCAGGCTAATGAAGAAAAAAATGGAGAATATACTAATGTCCAATATCAGAAATGAAAGAGGTTCATCACTACTGACCCTATGACATTAAAGTAATAATGAAGGAATACTTTGAACAACTCTATGCCACAAATTTGATAACCTGGAGAAATCCTTGAAAGTAACAAAGTAGCAAATTCACATAAAATAAATAATTTAAATAATTTTATATATAATAAGAAATTAGGCTAATAGTTAATAGTCTTTGAAAAAAGAAATCACCAGGCCCAGCTGGTTTTATTAGTGAATACTACCAAATATATAAAGAAGAATAATGCCAGTTCTTCACAGTCTCATTCAAAAAACAGAAGCCACAGAAACACTTCCTAATTGTTTCTACATGGTCAGCATTACCATAACACCAGAACCATATAAAAACATTATATGAAAGAGAAAAAAACCCAAATACATATCATGAATATAGATGCAAAAATTCTAAACAAAACTAGCAAATTAAAACTAACAATGTTTTTAGAAAACTATATACAACAAAGTGGGATTTATTCCAAGCATACAAGGCAGAGTCAACATTTGAAAATCAATCCATGTTATCTATCGCATCGATAGGCTCAAGAAGAAAAAGAATACAATCATATCAATTGATAGAGGAGGAACATTTGACTAAATAGAATACACATTTATGAGTAAAGAAAATGTCTCTCAGTGAACTAGGAATAAAGGGGGGATGTATTTAACTTGATTAATAACATCTCCAAAAATCAACAGTTATGTCACATTTAATGGTGAGAAAATAGACTCATTCAAAGATTGGAAACAAAGCAAGGATGTTACCTTTCATCAATACTATTTAATACTGTACCAGAAGCCCAAAATACTGCAGTAAATCAGGAAAAAGAAATGAAAGTTATACCAAATAGAAAGAAAGAAAGAAAACTATCCATATTTGCAGATGACCATATAAAAAAAAATTCCAAAAAATCAACAACAGCAAAAACAAAAACAAACAAACAAACACAAATTTTTGACACTGAAAAGAGATTATAACCAACTTGCAGGATACAATGGTAATACACTATCATCAATTAGTTTCCTATAGACCAAAAGTAAACTACAGGAATTTGAAACTTAAATGTAACTCTTTACAATAGCTCCCCTAAAATAAAATACTTAGATATAAATTTTCAAAAAAAAAGTACAGGATTTACATTCATAAAATTACAAAGTGCTGATAAAATAAATCAAAGAAGAGCTAAATAACTGGAGATATAGGACATATAACAACTGGAAGTGTTTACGGGTTAGAAAAGTAAAAGTAATAATGTCAATTCTTCCCCTCCTAATCTATAGATTCAATGCTCTCTCAATCAAAATCTCAGAAAACTATTTTGTAGATATTAACAAAAGTATTCAAAAGTTTTATATGAAAGGCAAAAGACTTAGAACTTTCACTACAAAATTGAAAAAGAAAAAAAAAGTTGGAAGACTCAAACAAATTGATATCAAGACTGACTACAATGTTTTAGTAATCAAGCCAGTGTGGTATTGTCAAAAGAAGAGACATATAGATCAATGGGTCACAATAGAAAGTGTAGAAATAGATGCACACAATATAATTAATCGATCATTGATAAAGAAACAAATGCAATTCTATACAGAAAGGATAGCATTTTCAACTAATGTAATAATTAGATGTCCATATGCAAAAATTTAACCCAGACACAGAACTTCTACATTTCACAAAAATTACCTCAAAACATGTAGATCTAAATGTAAAAAGCAACAAAACTTTTAGAAGAAAATATACGAGGAAATCTATGTGACCTGTGGATTGCTGATGATTTTTAGATACAATGCCAGAAGCCTAATCCATGAAATCAAAATTGATTGGGGCTTTAGTAAAATTAAAAACTTCTATTCTGTGAGAGACTCTATTGAGAACATCAAAAGACAAGCCACAAACTGGGAGAAAATATTTGCAAAACATAAGTCTGATTTTAAAAAAACTCACATATTTTTAAAAACCTACAAAAAACCAAGTTAGCATTAAGAAAAAAAACAACCACATTTAAATAGAGGTAAATGATCAAAACAGATACTTCACAAACAAACGCATACAAATGGCAAATAAACATATGAAAGAATTTCAATATTATTTTTCATTCAGGAAATGCACATTAAACAGCAATGATTTCATGCCTTAGGTTTAAGTCTGTTATTCATTGTGAGTTGAATTTTTGTGAGAGGAGAGAGATGCAAATCCAGTTTCAATCTTCTGCATGTGGTTATCCAATTTTCCCAGAACCATTTATTAAATCAAGATTCTTTTCTCCAGTGTATATTTTTGATTTGTCAAAGATTAGATGACAAAATGAAGATTGTTTTATATCTGGGTTCTCAATTCTGTTCCAAAGATCTATATCTCTATTCTTGTGCCAGTACCATGCTGTTTTGGTTACTATAGCCTCGTAGGATAGCTTGAAGTCTGGTAGACTGATGCCTTCCAATTTGTTCTTTTTGCTTAAGATTGCTTTGGCTATACAAGGTCTTTTCTGGTTTCATATAAAGCATAGAATTATTTTTTCTAGATCTGTAAGAATGATAATAATATTTTGATAGGGATTGCATTGATTCTGTAGATCACTTTAGGTAGTACGAACATTTTAATAATATTGATTCTGCCAATCCATGAACATGGTGGGGTTTTCCATCTCTTTACACCATCTACAATTTCTTTTCTCAGTGTTTCATAGTTCTTCCTATATAGGTCTCGAATTCTAGAAGAAAATGTTGGGAAAAACTCTTATAGACATTGGCCTAGACAAAGAATTTATGAAGACCCCCAAAGCAATCACAGGAGCAACAAAAATAAATAAATGGGACCCGATCAATTAAAAAGCTTTTGCACAGCCAAGGAAACTATGATTAGAGTGAATAGACTACCTAAAAAATGAAGAAAAAAATTTGCATTCTACATATCCAATAAAGAGCTGATAACTAGAATCTATATAGAACTTAAGAAAATTAACAAGAAAAAATCAAACAACCCCATTAAAAAGTGGGGAAAGGACATGAACAGAAACTTTTCAAAAACAGATAGAATAAGGCCAACAACCATATAAAAAAGTGCTCAACATCTCTAATGATCAGGGAAATGCAAATAAAAACCACAATGAGATATCACTTAACTCTAGTGAGAATGGCTTTTATCAGAAAGTCCCGAGACAATAAATGCTAGCATGGATGCAGAGAGATAGGAACACTCTTACACTGCTGGTGGGACTGCAAATTAGTACAATCTCTGTGGAAAGTAATTTGAAGATATCTCAAAGAACTAAAAATAGAAATATGATTTGATCCAGCAATCTCACTACTAGGCATCTACCCAAAGGAAAAAAATGACATTCTACAATGAAGACATTTGCACTCAAATGTTTATGGCACCACGATTCACAATTGCAAAGAGGTGGAAATAATCCAAGTGCCCATCAATACATGAGTGGATTAATCAAATGTGGTATATGTATTCCATGGAATACTACTCAGCCACAAAAACAATGGTAAGCTTGCACCTCTTATATTATCCTGGGGGGAGCTAAAGCCCATTCTTCAAAGTGAAATATCACAAGAATGGGAAAAGAAGCACCACATATACTCACTATCAAATTGGTACTAACTGATCAACACCTAGGTGCTCACTTGGAAGTAATATCAATCGGGAGCTGGGTAGGTGGGAGGGGGATGGAGGGAATGGGTAAATTCATAACTAATGGGTGCGGAGCACACTGTATAGGGAATGGGCATGCTTGTAGCTCTGGCTTGGGTGATGCAAAGGCATTATATGTAACCAAAATGTTTGTACTCCCCTAATATTTTGAAATTTAAAAAATATATAATTCTATAATTAATAAGTTAACAAATAAAACAATGAGAAATAACTGAATACCTATTAGAATGACTAAAATACAAAATATGGCATTGCCAATTGCTGGTGAGAAAGTAGCACAAAAGGAGCTCTCAATGATTGTGGATGAGAATTAAAAATGGTATTCAAAATTGTACAGCCACCTTGGAATACAGTTAGGAAGCTAATTATAGAGCTATAAATATTGCCTGCTTCTAGATATTTACACCAATAATTTCAAAAATTATGTTCATATAAAAAGCTGCATGTGAATGTTTCCTGCAGCTTTATTCTTAATCACCCCAAGCTGAAAGCCATCAAGATGTTCTTCAACAGGTAAGTGGGTAACAAACTGTGGTATATCCATGTAATCAAACATTATTCAGCATAGAAAGAAATGAACTCTGAATTCATGCAAAGATGTGAATAAATATTCAACGTTTTTTTGCTAAGTGAAAGAAGCTAGTTTGAAAATGCTACATACTGTGTGTTTCTAATTATATAACATTCTGGGAAAGGCAAAGTTCTGTGGTTGTTAATCGTTTGGGAGAGAAGGGGAAACTTCAAGAAGTGGAGGACAAGGGACATTTTTGGGAAGTGAAACTATTCTTTGTGATATTATAATGATAGTTCCATGACACTCTCCATTGGTCAAAGCCTAGAGAACCTGACACCACAAAGAGTGAGCTGCAAAGTGTGCAATTATTTCAAAAACTCATTCAAAAGGTTGTGAAGTATCAGGATGGAATGGAGAATGTAATAAAATAATCTAACAGTATTTCAAATGTATGTAAAAAGCTAGCAAAAGAGGTGGACAGAGAAGGTGATGACCTAAGTAATTTTGGAAATGAGAGGGGTCTGCAAGACTAAAAGAAACTATATAGGAACTATATTCTAGTTGATCAAGCTGCTTACCATAGGGGTATAGTTTAACAATTCTGACATTTCTATGCAAGTATGCTGGAACTGAAAGGATAAATGAATGAATGGCACACAGTGGGAGGCAGGCTTCTCAGCGTTGGAGTGGGAGATTACATATAAGCAGTGATTCAGGCTAAAATGATCCATGTGGCTGTGGATTTGAGTTAGAAATATGGAGTCATGCTTACTTGACATAGATGCAGATGATCATATATAGAATTATTTACAGATAGGTGTATATACACTTGATTAGTATATGCACATGTACTTCCTTGTTCTGTCAGGTGACAAGGCCTATAAGCAATGATACCCTAGGGGCATCAAGCACATTTAGTGCAGGAGCCAATTGAAAGTGATCCAATAGCCAAAGCTGGAACAATCAGCCAAGATAAATAGCATAGTTTTGGACTATAATAAAAAATAAATATGCATAAGTCCACATTGACTTAATACTTTAATACATAAATTAAACACATGAATATTTGGGAGAATAAGACATACCTCTGTGCTCCTGTGCAGAAGAATTCCAAATAATTTACTTGGAAATCCTTCCCTGAAGCACATGGAATATACCTTTCGACTCCGTAAGTTTCAAAGCATATAGTATGGAAAGGAAGATAAAAAAGAATGATTTTGCAGTGAGGAATAATAAAGCCTAAATCAATTTTGATTTCATGGATTAGGCTTTTGGCATTGTATCTAAAAGTCATCAGCAATCCAAAAGTCACAAAGATTTCCTTCTATGTTTTCTTCTAGAAGTATGCAGTTTTGCATTTTAATTTAGATCTATCTGTTTTTAGGCAATTTTGGTAAAGTCTGTGTCTGGGTTTATATTTTTGTATATGGGTGAGAAAAAAATAAAGGGCATTCTAACTGGAAAAAGTCAAATTACCCTTGTTTGCAGACATACGATCTTATATTTAGAAAAACCTAAAGACCTCACGAAAAACCTATTAGATAAACAAATTCAGTAAAGTTGCAGGATGCAAAATCAATACACAAAAGTCAGTAGCATTTCTATACGCCAGCAGCGAACAATCTGAAAGGGAAAACAGCATTTTACCTTCATGGTTTTCCTCCCAAAAACCTATTATCCAAGTCTAATCATAAAAAAGCACATCAAACAAATCCCAGTTGGGGGACATTCTAGAAAATACTTGACCAAAATGCCTCAAAATTACTAAGGTCGCCCAAAACAAGAAAAGCCTGAGATAATTTCACAGCCAAGAGGTACCTGAAGAAACATGAAAACTAAACATTATATAGAATATCTCATGAGATCCTGGAAGAGTAAAAGGATAATAGGTTAAACCTGAGAAAATTTGAATAAAATATGGACTTTAGCTAATTACAATGTATTAATATGGGCTTTTAATTTTAACAAATTTATGATATAAGATATTAGCAAAGGAAACTGGGTGTGGAGCATATGGGAACTCTGGATACTATCTTTGCAATTTTTCTGTAAATCTAAAATGGTCCTAAAATAATTAGAAATAATTGTTGAGTGCCTACCCTGTTTCAGTCACTTTAGAAGGCATGTAGAGCAAATGATATAAAAAAGCAGATAAAATTCTTGTCTCGATGAGCTCATACACTAGGGAAAAGACAGACAATAAAAAATGTTAACTATTAAGAAGATAATCTTATATAAGAAAACGGTAAGACAGAAATAAAAAGTTATCAGAATAAGATGACTTTGTAAGGTACAATGGATGATGGGGGAAGATAGCATTTAATCAAGTCATCAGCAGGGCTAATTTCAGCATTAAGCACTGCAGTCTGTGGGCCATTCACTCATATAATATTTGAAATAAAACAAGGACTTCAATATAAGTGTGAAATTTTCAATTTTTTTATTCCCTTTGAGAGCAACAAAATTCTTTTTAAAACACACAAAACCCTGCCTTCAGTAGCCCTAACAACACATTTATCCTAGGCATGAAGAAACTATATCTGAACCCAGATATGGAAGGTAAGAAAGAAACAGGTATTTCAAAAGGAACAGAAGGGTATTTAAAGCTAGATAGAAGGGCCAAAACAACAATGTCTACAACAATAGCAATAATATTAACTAAACAACATTTATTACTTAGTATGTGTCATGCATTGTTCTACATATTTTAACTCATTTACTCTTTCAAAAGCCCTGTATAGTAGGTACTATTATGTATCAATTTCACAGGTAAGAAAATTGAGGTCTAGAGGCACCGACTTGCTTGTCTCAGAAGGGCAGGAATCAGGCAATCTGGTTCTAGAACACATGATTGTAACCGTATTTCCACACTGGAGCTGTGTATTGACTGACATTTTCTGAGTGCTCAGTGTGAGCCACGCAATGCTCTGGGTGCTCATTCTGTATTAACTCATGTCACTACCAACCACTGCATTGCAGGAGTTTGGAATAGAAATCCCTCTATTTTAGAGACAAAAATAAAAGCTGTTTCTGGCCCAGAGAGTTTGGCTCCAGAGTCCATGACCTTAGCCAAAGCAGGGATGTGTGTGGAGCATTTTGAGAATATTAATAGAATGAGGCCAAGATAGCCAGCACCAGAGTAAAATAAGGAAAATTCTACTCAATTCTGCTATTTTATTTTCTAAGTTTTTCTTTTTTTTTTTTTTTTATCGGTAGAAACACTTTTCTGCCATATTCCTGGTGGGTTTTTCATTAGTATTTTATTTCTGGAGTTACATTAATAGATACCTTAATACCATTAAAACTGATTTTCCCTTTGCTTCTGGACCAGGAACTGATATAAAGACTTTTAAGGGCAATAAATTTGAAGATATGTTCATCTCATGACCAAGCAATTCCACTCCCAGATATATACCATAACTTAACCTTCGCACTGTTGTAATAAAACGTTATCTCCATTGCTACATTACACATATCTGTTAATGTTTCTCTCCCTCTGTAGTTTACAAGCTCCTTTAGGGCAGACACAAAGTCTTATGCATTCAATATTTTCAGTGCCAACACTTGTACTAAGCACAAAGTAGATACTTAATACATATGTGGTGAAATGTACTCAACATTTTAAAAAGACATAAAATGGTAAAGAAGGTCATTATATATTCAGTTATATCCACTCCTTCAGCAAGTTCCCTACAATTCTTCAGATCATTTTCCACTCAGGCAGATTGTGAAGTAAGGGGAGTTGTGTAATTTAAAAAAAACCTCAAAATTAAGAAATAACCTTCTTATTGATCATAAACATATAAATATAATGAAGTTACTTCTGGAAAGAAGTAATGAACATTTTTAAAATCTGAGGGATTATATATCCAAGAATATCTTGTTGTATTGTGTATTGCACTGTATTTTTGAGAATCCCAAAAGATTAAGGAATACGTTGGATTCACCATTATGTAAGCATCAAATCCTCAAAAGGTCTTAACATTCCTTTACCACAGATAACCCCAAATATACTTCAGTGCTTACATGACTACTATGAAATTCAAATTCCTCACTCTCAAAAAAAAAACCTCAGGCATTAAACAATACAGTATTAATGATGTTTAATTTTTACATTCTATAGGAGAGTGGAATTTGACTGTTATAAATGTATTGCCTAAAACTAAACAATTTATTTGATTCTAATAAGTCAATCTATATATGCTTACCTTTGAAATCATAATGCATAAGTAAACGATTTTTTAACAATTGCATAGCATTTAAATTTTGAATCAAAATATTTACACCTGTAAACTCTTAGATTTTCAACAATTTCAGATTTGGCAAGAGTCTAAAATCTCTCCAAAATTCTGAAGTTTGGTTAGCTCATAACTTTACTAGCTAGCTTTAAATTTATGTTTTACATATAAGAAAGAACAGAAATAGTGGCATTCAATTTACAAGTAAGGAAATTAATCAGAGATATATTAATAAGACCTTATTATGAGCATAGTGGACATTGTAGTTCAGACACAGAAAGTAACAACAATGCTATTTGGGAAACTGAGCTCAGAAGGGCACCTGATTAGTCTAAAGATAATCTTATTGAAAACTCTTGGTAAAGAAATAAACATGTGACTAAACTCAGACCAATAAAATGTAAGACAAGGTTGCTACAAGATTTGAGAAAACATATGTTTTGTGCACTAAAGAAAGATGAAATGCACACAGTCTTTAGTTCCCTTAGGATACCTACAAAGAACCAAGCAACATTCTTAATATAAGTTATCCTATGAACAAAAGAGGAACAAGTTTCATGGTATAGCCAACCATGTAGACAGCAGAACAGAAGTATAAAATCAGGTCCTCAATGGATCCTGAGCCTGTGCTAACTCTAGGCCTCCTACTGTGTGCACTAATGAATTTTATAATTGTGTAAGGCAGTAGGGAACACTTTATGTTATTCAAAGCCAAAAAGTTTAGGTACTGCAGATAATTCTAGAGATAGCTACTATTAATGCTGTTTTCTGACATCCAAGCAACAAGCTTTCTATTAGGAGCTCTGCTCACAAACAGCCTTGGGCAAGGGACAAAAAAAAAAAAAAAAAAAATGACTCACCATTTTCACATGTACTCTTGTCCTTTTCCCCCAGATATAAATCTCAACTTTTCTGTGTACCTTTATCACTTCTCAGAAGTGAAAGGATGTAGAAATTAGAGGTCTGATTATATCTTTTCTTTTCAATTACTTAGATAAAAAAGATAGTGAATAAGAGGGTAAAATGGAAAGGGCAGGGTTAGGTGTTTACACAGGAAACTGCCCAAGAGCATAGCAAGGGGTAGCTCTTCTCCTCTGCTCCTGTAATCTCTTGAGAATTCAGCACTTATAGCCACTTTCTAGAACACTATCTTTCTACATAATGCACTTACTCACCTAGCCCCTTTTAAGTATGTGTCTTACAATAGGTGCTTCGTGGCTAACAAAAAATGTGCAACAGTGATCCTGGCTCCTAGAAGCATTACAGACTTATCTGTGGTGAGAAGTACACAGGCAAAAAAATAAGAGAATGCCAGGGTCAGTAACTGGCATTTATTGAATGCTGCATTTAGGCCAGGTATGCTACCTAGGTATTTTCACTTTGCAAGTATAGTGTAAAATTCCTCCCAACTCTCTAAAGTTTGTTGTGTTCTCCACATCCACGTAAGTGTGGAGGTGGAAGCTTCCAGTGTGGAACAATTTTTAGAGTTAAAACATTTTATGAAAGAGCTGATACTTGAAGTTACCATTAGGAGTGGAAAAAAGTAAAGGCCTCAAATGAGCACTTGAAAGACATAAAGAAAAAAAATTATAATTGAATCAAAAATGTGGATTGAGTCTATAAGTCTATACTTTTTTCCATTTAAAAAAAACTCATTTGAGCAAATGAAAACATGATATACTATGTTCTAGAAAAAAAATGCCATTAGCAAACAAGGTGTTAAGGCATTGCTCTGCAAAAGCATCAGAAAAATCAGACTCACACAATTTGTAGGAGATAAATGTCATTGTTCCTGTAGAGTTCAAGCTACAGGAGCTTGAGAGGAGAAAAGCTCCCTGGAGCAACAATCAGACCGGCGATATGGGCATGTAGAGGGCACACTTACCCTCCAAAGAAAGTCAGAGCCATACCTCCATGCAAATCGTAAAATAACTAGGTATATAGAGACCACACACTGAGATGACATGCAACTGGCACTTTTCACTTTTAAGTACAGCTCTTCCACCTCACTCCTTAATACCACCAGAGGTAATTACGTATAATCATAACTTGCACCTACAATGAAGATAGAAAGGGATTCTAGAACACAAAAGGGAGTCAGTATACCCCCAAACAACCAATAATTGTGAAAGTAAAACCAAGACAAAAGAACAATTAGTAGAAGAACTAGCAGGGAAGAAAAATAAGTCAGTAGGCCAAATAAAGACATTTAAAGGAAGGATAATTCCTATCCACAGAGAAATTAAATAGAATATTGTGTCATATACAGCTATCACATAATCAATTAGAAATACTGACATTTGAGACTTAATCACATAAATGAAACAGATCAATAAAAGGAAATCACCAAAAAGTGAATTATTTTAAGTTTTCCTGGAACATGGAAAAAAAGATCAAAGATGTAATTCCTGAGAGAGAATTCAAAACATAAGGATAGAAACAGAAATTTTAAACTAGAAAATTTCTCCAACTCAAAAGATTTTGGTCATCAGATGATGAAAGTTGCCACTTGATAGTACAGGATAGTATTAACATAAAAAGAACAATATCTAGACATATCATGGTGAAATTTTGAAAAATTGAAGGCATCGAAAAATATACAAAAGACTCCAAAAAGAAAGAAAAGATGTTACCTCCTATAAAAACAATTGACCAGTAACTTCAAAATTCATATGGAAATTACTCCATGAAATATAATCTTATACCCAGCACACTAGCATTAATTTGAAAAAAATACAAAAAATTATGTATATAAGAAATCAGAAAATTCCTCATAGTTAAATACTCTATAAAGGGATAATTCAAAAATTTAAGGCAGCAAAATAAAAAATGCAAATTTAGAAAATATGAGATAAAAATAAAATTTAAAAAATTAAGTGTTTCATTATTGATATTGGAGAAAATAGAATTCAAGGTGAGGATACCAAATAGACAAAAGGATTGTTTTTCATTTATAAATTTTCCAATTAACTATAAAAAAATTTTTTTGTTTTGAGACAGAGTCTCACTCTGTTGCCCAGGCTAGAGTTCCATGGCGTCAGCCTAGCTCACATCAGCCTCAAAGTCCTGGGCTCAAGCAATCCTCCTGCCTCAGCCTCTCGAGTAGCTGGGACTACAGGCATGCGCCACTATGCCCAGCTAATTTTATATATATATATTTTTAGCTGTCTATATAATTTCTTTCTGTTTTCAGTAAAGACAGGGTCTCACTCTTGCTCAGGCTGGTCTCGAACTCCTAACCTCAAGCGATCCTCCTGCCTCAGCCTCCCAGAGTGCTACCAATTAACTATAAATATATAGCAGTCATGTACATTTTCATACCTGCATATAAACATTTCTACTACCCCTCAAGCTAAAAGAAAGTAAAAATTGATGAAAATGAAAGTAGAAGTTTTATAATCTATAATCCTAGCATGAAGTTTGATCATCATTTACAAAATTGTCAACAACACAAAAACATATAAATAAACCATGCATTTAATAGCAATTAATGCAAAAATACATAACTTAGTACCCAACAAACAGAATGCTTATTTTTTTCAAAGTTGGACGCATTAAAAGCATAAATATATTTTTCAAAAACAAATAGGAATACAGCACTGATCATGAAAACATTGACAACTCAATGAATACAAATTGAAGGTGGAGATTGCTATGAAGGGAGGAGTGGATGGATGGTGATCTGAGAAGGGTTACTGACTATATTTTGTTGTTTGCTTTTAACATCTCAGGCTTTGCTGGTTTAACCATGGTTCTACTTTGATGATCTGTCACACTATGAAAGAAGTTCACACAAACTTGTGAATTCTCACAGTCAAATTATGCAATGTGATGCTCCCTCCGCAATATAAGGCTATACTAAAGGAGGGTGTTGAATGGCCATTTTCTATGATAAAATGCAAAATGAAGTGATGGTCAGTGTGGGATATGTCAGTGCTTTGCCAAACTTTTCACAATATGCTTTTTTAGGAAAATAATGACATTTGAATGGCATACTGGATTAAATGGAAGAAGAGTTTCGGCTGCTCCTGTCCCTGCTTGGATACTTCAAAACCAAGGAGATCAACTTCTTGGCATCTACAAACAATTCAAGGTTTCTATACTCACGTTGTTACAGAAATCAGTCTTGTACTATTAAAGATAGGGCTTAAGTGTAGTCTGGAAAAATGAAGCCATAACTCAAAGAAATGAGGCACATGAAATAAAATAAAATAACATGGCAAGTATATAGATAAAGAACAATTTCTTAAATCCAGAATACTGTGTGTGTGTGTGTATGTGTGTGTGCCAGCCAGAAATAGAAACAGAGAGACTACTACCTATTATATTTATCCTGTTCTTACCCATTTGCAAAGCATACATGAGCAAATCGGTAAATTCCCTTGAGTAACCTAAAAGCCCATATTTTTTTTTACCAATGTACCATGTTCAAAGTGTGTTATAATTGCTCTATTTGTTAAAATTGCAATAGAATTCTTCAAATATTAGCACTGAAGACCTTCAGATTTCTCTTTGTAGGAACACTATGCAGAGTTGAATAAATTATTTTTCTCAGCAGTTTTTTTTCTTTTTGTTTATTTCAGCACATTACAGGGGTACAAATGTTCAAGTTACATATATTGACTTTGCCCCACTCAAGTCAGAGCTTCATGTGTGTCCATCCCCCAGACAGTGTGCACAACACTGATTAGGTGTGTATATACCCATCCCATCTGCACCTCTCATCTTTCCAACACCCGATGAATGTTATTACTATATGTGCACTTAAGTGTTGATCAGTTAATACCAGCTTGATGGTGAATACATGTGGTGCCTGTGTTTCCATTCTTGTGATACTTCACTTACTAGAATGGATTCCAGCTCTATCCAGGACAATACAAGAGATGCTAGATCAGCATGGTTTTTTTGTGACTGAGTAGAACTCCATGGTATGTGTATGTATGTATGTATGTGTGTGTATATATATATATATATATATATATATATATATATATATATACACACACACACCACATTTTATTAATCCACTCGTGTTGTTTCCACATCTTTGCAATTGTGAATTGTGCTGCTATAAACATTTGGGTGCAGATGTCTTTTTTATAGAATGTCTTTTGTTCTTTTGGGTAGATGTCCAATACTGGGATTGCTGGATCAAATGGTAGGTCTACTTGTATCTGTTTAAGGAATCTCCATATTGCTTTCCACAGAGGTTGCACTAGTCTGCAGTCTCATCAGCAGTGTTTGAGTGTTGCTATCTCTCCACATCCACAACAACATTTATTGTTGGGGACTTTTTGATAAACGCTATTCTCACTGGAGATAAGTGATATCTCATTGTGATTTTGATTTGCATTTCTCTGATGATTAGAGATGTTAACATTTTTTCATATGTTTGTTGGCCATTAGTCTATCTTCTTTTGAAAAGTTTATGTTCATGTCCTTTGCCCACTTTTGGATAGGGTTGTTTAATTTTTTCTTGCTGATTTTCCTGAGTTCTATATAGATTCTAGCTATCAGCCCTTTATCATATGTGTAACATGAGAATATTTTCTCCCATTCTGTATGTTGTCTGTTTGCTCTCATGATAGTTTCGCTGGCTGTGCAGAAGCTTTTTAATTTCATCAGGTCCCATTTATTTATTTTTGTTGTTGCTGTGATTGCCTTTGGGGTCTTCTCATAAATTGTTTCCCTAGGTCAACATCTACAAGAATTTTTCCAACATTTTCTTCTAGAATTCTTATAGTTTCATGCCTTATGTTTAAGTGTGTTATCCACTGTGAGTTGATTTTTGTGAGAAGTGAAAGGTGCAGATCCTATTTCAGTCTTCTTCATGTGGTTATCCAATTTTCCCAGCACTTTTTATTGAATAAGGATTCTTTCCCCCAGTGTATGTTTTTGCCTGCTTTGTCAAATGGCTATATGAGGATGGTTTTATATCTGGGTTCTCAATTCTGTTCCATTGGTCTATGTCTGTGTTCTTGTGCCAGTACCATGCTGTTTTAGTTACTATAGCCTTATAGTATAGCTTGAAGTCTGGTAAATTGATTCCTCCCAATTTGTTCTTTTTGCTTAAGATTAGTTTTGCCATATGGGGTCTTCTCTATTTCTATATGAAGTGTAGAATTACTTTTTTCTAGATCTTCAAAAAATGATGTTGGTATTTTAATAGGGATTGCATTGAATCTATAGATCATTTTGGGTAGCATACACATTTTAACATTGTTGATTCTGCCGACCCATGAGCACAGTGCAGTTTTCCACCTGTTTACATGCTCTGCTATTTCCTTCCTCAGTGTTTCATAGTTCTCCCTGTAGAGGTGTTTTACCTCCTTCATTAAATATATTCCTAGGTATTTTATTTTCTTTGTTGCTATTGCGAAAGGTATTGATTCTTTGATTTGGTTCTTAGTTTGACTGTTGTTGGTGTATAGGAATGCTACTGATTGCTGTACATTGATATTTTAACCTGAGACTTTGTTGAATTTGTTTATCAATTCCAGATGTCTCATGGCAGCATCTTTGTGGTTTTCCAGGTACATAAATAGAAGCAAAAACAAAGACCATATTATCCTGTCAGTAGACGCAGAAAAGGCATTTGACAAAATTCAACACCCTCTTATGGTAAGAACACTTAACAAAATAGGCATAGACATGACTTATCTAAAAATGATATGAGCCATTTATGACAAACCCACAGCCAACATCACACTGAATGGGAAAAATTTGAAAGCATCCCCACTTAGAACTGGACCAGACAAGGTTGCCTTCTATCACTATCTATTCAACTTAGTGCTAGAAATCCTAGCCAGGAGCAATCAGACAAGGGAAGGAAATCAAGGGCATCCAAGTGGAGACAGAAGAGGTCAAACTATTGCTCTTTGCTGATGATATTATCAGTAGTTTTTTATATAAAAATAATTTGTAGGTTATATCATTTAAGCTTAATTAAATTTTGTTTTACAGGCATTTTCACTGCCATTCTACACAGTCAGTTCTGAAATGATGAATGCATTTGCTCATTATAATTACAATATATGAACTGTTTTGCAGAGGTTTTGCTGGGAATTGGCATAATTTTTTGGCTGTAGAACACTGGGGGCCCTTTTACATTATTTATAGAGATATATAGGCATAGAGACTCTTCCCTGCACACATATGTTCTCACACATGCTCACACACACACAAACAGAATTCCTTAGCTATTAAGAAATTGCATGCAGAAACAACCTGGAGTACTGGAAAGGTTTGGAGTCACATTTTTCTAGGTTGCTTTTCCAGCATGGCCATTTACTGGCTGTGTGAGCTGGCATTTATTTCTTCTACCATAAAATGTAATAGTCATATCTACCTCACAGAGGAGTTATGGAGCGCAAAAGTAGTATATAAACTTTCTTAGAACAAAGCTTTATACTTGTCATTCAAAATATGGTACCTGATACCATTATCCAATGTATATTCCAATACTAGTACACATGTATTTAATGCTTCCTATGCTCCAGACATTATTTTAAGTGTTTTTTTTTTACCCATTAACTCTTGTAAAATTAACTCCATCTTATAGATGAGGTCGCTGAGGCCCAGAGAGGTTAAGTGAGTTGCCTAAACCTATATGGTATGACAGAAAAGGCTAGGTGATCATTGATAGTCTTATCTCTTTTTTTTTCTACCTGCACACCTAACGAAAGGCAAGTAGGCAAAAATGCTGACATCACTTCCAAGCCTACAAGGGCTTTCTCTTTGGCCATTGGATGCTTGGCTGAAGAGAAACAAGCAGGAAACTGCAGGAATACTGGAGCCACTAGGTAAAGAGGCCTGTCTCCCTAAATGGCTGAGGGCAGCGGAGCCTCCTCACTCCCAACATCTCCCACTGGACTGGAATGTGAGTTATAAAAAACACTAAATTTTTGCTGTTTATCTGCTAAAAGCTTGGGATTGCTTGTCACAACCATCAGTGTTACTTATTTTGTCTAAAGAACTTAAACAATTGACCTTTAGCGTGTTCACTGTCTCTTCTGAGAATAACCCTGATGAAATTCTTGCAGACAGAATTTCTTACAGCCAGTGGTCACCTTTCTTTCTCTTTTTAGACTTTGGTACCCCCAACTATCCTTATATGGGTCCTAATATGAGTGATGCTTCCAAATTTACCAAAGAAGTAACCAGATATAGTGGCAAAATCCCTTTGCACTATGCCCTCCAAAACCTATTTCTCTGATAATAAACACCTCCTCCTTCTCCTTACAATACCATTCTGTAACTCCTGGCCTAAGTCATCACTTCTAGAAAACCATGCCAAAGTGGTTATTAGTTATTCCCTTACATCCCAGAGCTTTTGAAAAATAATTCTACACGACATGGCTTGTCTTTCACTGAGAAGTTTGAAAATTCACTCTCCCTTCTTCCCGTAAAGATGGTGTGTTTACCATCCAACACACCAATCTCTCAAATATTATACTTCACTTCTCATTTTCAGGGACTTTAAACTGCTCTACTAATCAAATCTCAAATTCAAATATCTCACTCTCTCCTACTACCTCACATCGTTATAGGTATTTTAATCCATTACTTCCAGTCTATTATTTTCTAGGCCTCATTCCTGTCTCTTTCACATCTCAAATTTCATGAACTTTGACTGGCACTGATTCTCAACCCTGACACATATTACAGGTGTCAGTGGAAACTTAAAAGCATTTTCCTAATCCCCATCTGTAGAAATTCTGATTCCATTGACATGACTGAGTTCTGAGCATCCATAGGTTCAAAAATTCTCTCTCTGGGGTTCAAATATGCAGCACTTGGTAAACCCTCATGTTTTACATTCTTTCAGTTCATCCCCTTCTTAACTATTCAGTTCAGCTTCCGCTCCATGGCTCATTATTTCACCTCTTTTGTCAATAGTTGTAACTCCCCTCTTCTTTGATCATAAGGTTTTCTGTCTGGAAACACTCCAGCCAGGGTCATCGCACACCCCTCAGACTGCCGACTAGCACCTGGGCAGTGAGTTCCTGCAGCAAACCGAATGGCCAGGAAACACCATGTCATGGCCCGTTGTGTGGCCTGGTCGCCAGCCACAACTGAATGCTCACTTCCACACTTCTATTTTCCTGTGCTCTGCTCCAGCTCTGATGTACCAAGGGCATCTCCACTCTCTTTTTCCTTCTAGCTTCTTGTTCTCAAGACCAAGAAAAACATTCTTCCCCCTTGACCCCCACTATGAAGAGAGGTAATCCATGTGTACTTATTCTGCTATCTAGAACTGGAAACCCTCAAGTAACTTAAACAGTGTTGCATAGGTTTTGTTTCATACTGGCTTCTTTTAACCTAAGATATCACCAAGCCTAGCATACTCTATTGGGTATTAGTATTATTTTTTATATAATTTCTTATAAATGTTCTACATTATTAAAAAAAATACTAGAACACTGAAAAAAACTCTGATTATAAAACACTTTACAAATTCATTCTGAATTTTTAATCATCAAGTCTGAATGTTCACCATCAGGTGCCCCATTATAATTTCTGGCAGCTTAAATCAAAGTTCTAGGTCACACAGCCCATAAATGTTAAGTGAGAATTCTTCTCCATGCTGTGATCACTAAATGTCTGTAAGTAATCCACCTGGTCTCTAAAGAAAATGCCCAGGGCAGCTGTTTCTCTAGAGCTATCATTCTACATGGTGAATTCTGAAATAATGAATACATTTGCTCCTTACAATTACAATATCTGAACTGGTTGGCAGAAGTGTTTGAGTATGAACATCATTCATTGGATGCAGAACACTGGGGAGAAATACAGTTTCCTATGTGCACCTATGATCACCTAAGATCCTCTTCCCATGTTGAAGATGACAGTATCTACCTTAAAGGGCTTCACTAGGAGAACAAAGGAGCTGAGAATTGGCCATTGGGCTTTACAGGGAGTGATTTTTAGAGTTCAAAGAAAAGGCTCCAAAAGATTTAGAAATCCTGCCATCTAAATATCCAGCACAGTTCAACCTAATTCTATTTGAACAACTCCTAGTTAAATCTTCCTCAGTATTTTAAAATGTCCTGGATGGTTTCTGTCTAGATATGTAGGTTACTTTCTTTGGGCATGATGGGGCTTTTCTGAAACTAATGATTTGCCCCAGAGGATAAGGTCCTCTAGCTAAGGCTTACATTTTCAACATTATAGGAGAAAGGGAATTACTGTTGTACATGGTGGCTGTATTAACGTCTCATGAAGGAGAAGATTAAAAGATTTTTTTTTAAATGTCCAAAGGCAGAGAAAGGAAACTGCTTGTCTGGGAGAAAGACCAAAATGTTTCAGGCATGTTTTCAGGATGATTGACAGATTGAGAAGAGTATAAGGCTGATATTAAAGAATAATAATATAATAAAGGTACCATCAAAGCAAACTCATATGACATATATATTACATTAAGGCAGGGGTTCTCAGCCTTGGCACTGGGGACATTTTGCACCAGGTATTTTTTGCTGTGGTGGCCATTCTGTGTGTCGTAGATGTTTCATAGCACCACTGACCTCTGCCCTTTAGATGCTACTGGTACCCATACCCCAAGGTGTGATAATTAAAATTGTTTCCAGACATTGTCAGATGTCCCTGGGAAGAAGGGGAGCCAAAAGCCTTGTGAGAACCATAGACTAAGGGGCATGAAATTTCTCTGTTAGCCAGTGAAAAGCAAGTGAAGACTTTTGAACAAGAAAAAGCGAGCTTTATGGAGGTTATTGTGGTGACATTACACAGGGTGTATTATAAGTGAAAAGAACCAGAAACCGAGTTTGAGTTTTGAATTGCAGTAATGTAGAAAATGTGAACTAAATGATGCCAGTGGGAAAGAAAGGAAAGGATATTAACAAGAAGAAAGGACTTAGGAAAACTAGAATCAGCACAATGATTATTGGGCCTGAGGAACAATAGGAGGAATATTAATTGTTTTCATGACTTAGGCAGTATGTTGAATACCATTTTTTTTCTCACCCTCTTCACTCTTGGAACCAGATTTGTTACGATTTTTTCCCTTCCATCTCTATCCAAGAACACATTAGATGTTTGTCCTTGGTGTGAAGGCAGAGCAGAAATGTGCACTGAGCTGACGAGATCTAGAATTAGGTCTAGACAAAACATGGAGAACAACCTTGAGGAAGTGTATGCACAGAGGCACTTACTGAAGTAGTGTGATCTTCTATGGAGAGAACGTCAGGTAGAAAATTAGGGAAGGTCATAGCATGTCATAGGTAAAGGCGTTCATGTAGAGAGGAGCAAGAGAGGGGGGAAGGAAAAATGCCAAAAGGGTAAACAAAGTCTTAAGTTCAAGTGCAAAAGGAAAAACGTTTCTAGGAGTGTGAAATCAACTTAAATAATTTAAGAAGTTAAAGACCATGAGATATCAGAGGGGACCAAAGATGGTCCCTGGGCAGGTTTAGGTCATGCTCTGAATAATAGAGAGGGCAGTGGTTATTTAATAGACAGATATAAGTTATGTGGTGATGGGTGGTTATAGAGGCTTAAGATGAGTACTGTCAACATTTTGCTAGAATAAGAAACATAAAGAAATAGAATGGCATCCTGAGAGGGAAGATCAGGTATACATTTTAATGAGGTAAGAGAAACCTATGTCTGTAACAGGAGTAAGTAAAGGAAAAAAAAATGATTGAAAACACGGAAAGTAAGCCCTAAAGATTATAGATCTCCATTAGAATGTGGACAGGTCCCTGTGTTTGTGTAGACATACATAAATGAACTACTTTCTGTTTCAATGGCTTTGAGCTGTGCCGAACCTTTTAAAAGAACTAAACAAAGATTGACACAATTGGATATTGCATCTATTTATACCAAAAAGAAATTTCAAACCCTATAAAATTTGTCATATTTCAAGAATTAAAAAATAGACCTACAATGGGGAAGAAATAAACCATGCTCTGTAAATGTCAAAATCATGAACAAAATCACACCCGTAAGAATCAGAAAAACTGCTGTATTTATAGCCAGTGCTCCTGGTATGGAGAAACAGGTGGCAGGTTTTTAGTGAACTTTGTACTATGGCCATTTATTATGCTTCAGACCTTTACAATATTTTTGCAAGAGGACTGAAATTTCTCAGCCAAGATTGTTAAGCATAAAGGCTGCAACATGAAAGTTGTGTAGGCTATGTAGGCTCAATTAGTTCATAGAAAAGCAAGATAACATGAAGAGCCTATTTACTGGCTCTAAAACATGATGCTTTAGTTCTTTCAACTAAAATCCTTTATTTCTGTTTTAGTTTAGACATCAAAATGAGGGCTGACATTAAGAATGCAAAGCCACAATCTTACCTGCATCTAGCTTGTTGAATTGCCTCCTGCCTGTCCCAGATTCCCACAATGGATTCCACCCGGGGGAGGTATACTATTCACACAGACACTGGGCTTCACTCTTGAGGTGACTGGGAATTGTTAACACTGCGTGATGTTCATTCAACTTTCTGGCTCATGACAAAGGTGAAAAAATAATGCAGTTATTTGATAACGTAGAATGACACAGTATTGTCTTTGTATGTATACTTATAGTTCTTTTCTACTAGTATTTAAAGTTAAAATAGTATATTTGGTCATGCAACATGTATTCCCAAAGCACAGTCTTAAAGAAATCAGTCTGTAGGCCACAGACATTTCTTCTTATAGGTATTGATGAATGCCACCTCTGCTTCCATTTTCTAGAATTAACTCTTTGGTGACTGAAGAAGCTGCTAGCTAATGCGAACTTACTTGGCACTCCTAGCGATTTTCTGCCCATATTGTTTTCACTTTCACTCACTGAAGAAAGACTTTGGAATGCCTTCTTTGTGTAGACCTTGTGCAAGAGACATATCAGAAGATTACTAGAGGATAAAAAGAGTAATGAGAAATACTTTGTACTCTCACATGGCTCTCAACAGAGATAGTCACTATGGAAGATGCACATGGTGGAACACAGTGGGGAGGAACCAGGGAACCTTCAACAGAGGAAAGTACAGACCCATGAGTAATACTTTGAAATATGTGAGTTCACCAGATGGGTAAAGGTGATTTCACATCCAAGATATTAAAACAAAAAGTACAGACTCATGACAAGCCATGATGTGTCCAGACACATGAATTTCCAGACACATTTAAAGCATTTTAGAATGGAAATTGAAAGCATTTTAGAATGTCCAAAGCTTACAGAAAGTGGCTGCATGATTAAAAAAAGGAAAGGATTAGGAATAGAAATATGAGGAAAGTGTAATGAGAAGAAATGTTCTGGAAAATTCATTTGCCTAACACATTATTAATAATTATCAAAGTGGCTTTGGGTTCTGATGGAACCTGCAAAGTTAGCATTTGGAGGTGCCACTAAGGATGGGATTTTTTTAAGAAATGAGACTTGAAACAAGAGCTAGATACAGAATCTTACCCATATTCTTTCCTGAGGTAATAGGAGCCAATAAAACATTCTCAGCCAGAAAGAGGCAATGGCAGTGCAATTCAGGAGGAGCCACTGGGAATTCAGCAGAGATTGCACTGGAGTAGGTCAGGACGTTGGCAGCTGCCCTTTGTTGAAGACCCCTTTCTTGGGATTAAAGGACACAGGGGTATGACTGAAAAATGATGCTGAAATTCCTGCTGATGCCTGTGTAACAGTTTGGCATTTAATTACTCTGTCACTGATTATGCTTTCATTACTTCTGTATTTAGGCAGCATCACGTAATAAGGTCAGACAGGTCTGTCCAGATTACACTTTAGCCCAATCATCAACCATGTGACATTGGGCAAATTCCATATTCTACTTCCTGCTTTCTCTCCTTCCCTCTCTTCCTTTCTCCCATTTTTGAAAACACTATTCTAGTGATTTTATTTATATGATTTAGCTTATTTTTCTTAGTTATGCATGCATGTAGATTAAAGAAGAAATTATACAAAGATTACTATAAAAACCAACCAATAGGCTCTCACTTTTGTAGCCCCAAGTCTTATTTCCCCAAGCAAGACATTATCTGGTTTTTTTTTCCTGACTCCTTGGTATTTGTTTCTAAATATCATGCTGCTATTTATTATTCTAATTTTCACTTAAAATATTTTCTAGTGACATCTCCCTGTGAAACATGAAGATTTAGATTTCTCTCTTTGATACCATGTCTGTACCATTTTTTCTGATTGTTAACATGAGATTATGTGTGTGTATATGTGTATGTTTCTCTCAGGTAGAGCTTCTGTAAGAATCTTCTTTTGTTCAGAGTACTCAGAGTTTTCACAAAGTTTAACTTGATTTTCTATTTATAAATGTTTATTTGAATTCCCCTTTTCAACGTTACCACATTTAACTATATTCAGTTTTCTTTCTTTCACCTCTATTTTCATAAGTACCTACTAGAACTATGCTATGGATGTTTGGGCTTTTATTTCTTTCCTTTTCTTCTTTCTTTCTTTCCTTTCTTTCTCACTTTCTTTTATTTCTTTCTTATACTGAGTTGCTTTTTTTTCTCCCTCTCTCTACTACCTAAGGGAATAGCACTCTGGTTTGTTAAGCCAGTCTCCATGCATCAATCTGCTTTGAAGCTTCCAAAAAATTATACCTGCTGTCTCCTCTTCTATTTCATTGTATATTCATGCCAGTAAATAAACCTCCATTGTTTTATAATCCTTACAGTGGGCATAATGATATTACTTTACACAGTTGTTATGAATATTAGAAATGAAACTCGCCTATCACATAGAAACTCTATAAAATAAATGCAAAGAACTATGTTAAACTTCTTAAGGACAGGCAGAGTAGAAATAAAATCAGATAATGTCAAAAGAGAGAAAAGTAACTTCTCTTTTTAAATAGAACTACAAATTCATTTGTAATCTTCTTATACTTTCTCATCTCAGTCTTTTAGAAAACTATTCATTATGCTATGTTATTAATAGTTCATACTATGACATATAGGTAGAACTCAGCCCAATTACGAAAGAAAAATTTAAAAGTTTGGTGAGGCTTGGAATTTTTAAAATAACTATTGATTATTTAAATGAGCCTTGTAATCCTGTATTTGCATAACATTTCAATATTTATCTCATCTACATGTTTAATACCCAACATATTCACGCATTCCTAATTCTCTGCTTCTTCAGGTGCCAGATCTCGGCAGGGTCAGACATGCAAGACTGTGGCAGGTGGGGATGTTTTCCAATGGACAGTCTAAAGCAAATACAGATCCAGAAAAGGGGACATGTGGTGTGATTGGAGAATGGACTAGAAAGATGAAGAAACCATCTGTCCCTTGGAAAGACCAACAGTAAGTGCTGAGTAGAAAAGAAAATAAAGAGATGAAATTGAGGTTGCGGCAAAGAGGGCAGAAAGAAAATAAAGACACTGATACCTTGCAGCTAGATTCGAGACAAATTTCACACACGCTCCAAGTCTGGCATGGATTGCCCTGCTTTGCTGGCAGAGAAACAGACCACTGAAGTTCACTTCCCCTCCCATTTCCATATTTTCTACTGAGAAAAATCTAAATAGTACTGCAGTTTTGATTCATGATCTGAATCTGATCAAATTCCTCCTTCAAATTTTATTGCTAGCCCTGCTCCTTTAGACAAGCCTCATTTCAGCAGGTGTGTCCCTACGTCCTCCCTAACTGGTATCTTTTCACTACAAACCATCAAGTTAATTTTCCAAACACCACTCTACATGTATTTCCTAAATAAACTCCCAAGGAACAACTCCTTGGATATCAAAGTTTAAACTCAGTCTAACACAGAGTATTTCAGCATTTTCATAATTAAGACCTTGTTTCAATATTGTGAACAGGTAAGCAAAACTTCGTAGATCTCAAATGTGAATGGATGACTTTAAGCGTATACTGGAAGTCATTTGAATGTAATGGTTAAGAGTACGGTTCTGGAAATTTAAAGCCTGTGTTCATATCCCACTCCACTGTATACTAAATATATGTCCACTGGCAAGCTACTCAACTTCCCTACACCTTAGTGTCTTAGTCCATTTTTCTCTTGCTATAACTGAATACTGTAGACTGAGTAATTTATAAAGAAAATAGCTTTATTTGGTTCATAGTTGTTGAGGCTGGGAGGTTTAAGAGCATGGCACCAGTATCTGACAAGAGCATGGTAGAAGGCATTACATGGCAAGTGTGTGCACGAGAGGGAGGAGGGCAGGAGCAGGCAAGAGAACAAAGGGGCCAAATTCATCTTTTTTATCAGAAGTAAACTCCCATGATAACGGATAACTAGCCCGCTCCTGTGATAACAGCATCTGTCCATTCATGGGAAACAAAGCCTTCATGACCTAATCACCTCTTAAAGACCCCACTACCCAGTACCGTTACATCGGCATCTAAATTTCAATGTGAGTCTTGGAGGAGACATTCAAACCATATCACTCGGCCTCCTATCCTCTAAAACAAGATTATCACAACAGAATTTACTATAAGGTTCTGAAGAATGTCAGTGAAACACATAAAAAACCATTTTTAAAGTTTTTAAATCATTTTAAATGCTTACTAAATGTTAATTATTGTTATTAGCTGAGAAAACATGAATTGACAAAAAAGCAGTATGAATTTGTGTTTTATACACCACAGATGTATCTGCATTTACTTAAAATAAGGATATAATAGTTAATAAATGCAGGCGATACTTAGTCTATAGATGGTATTTGGTGCACATCTGAATTTGCAAATAGATTTTAGTAGCTTTCTATTCACTTAGGCTTTAGGAACAATGGTCCTAGCATGACTGGATTCAGGACCTTTTAATTTGCTAAGTACATCACTTATGAGATCAGTGTTTTTAAATGGTTTGGGAATACTGGAACCTTTTTGAAAATCTGATAATACCTTTTGGTTCTCTCCCCACCAGAAAAATGCACAAAAAGGAATATTTACAAAATTAAGTATTCTGGAACTTTCATCTAAATAAATCAATAGAGATGTAGATCTTGAAACAATGTCTGGAGCCTGATAAGTGCTTGAAATATTATGCATAATTATTATTCCATGTTTAAGAGAGTGAGTAAAAGTATTTTTGCCACATTCTTCTCATGAATAAGAAGAAAATAATACATCCCCAAAACAATTTGAAGAATGAAACAGAATCTCAAACTGTGTCTTCAGTGAAACTAGGTATTATACCTGGTGCCCTTATAACATTCAAGGAGCAACTACCAAGTGCACTGAAGATTAAATGCAAGGGTGAAGGGACACATGCAACAGCTACAGCTCAAGAGCTCGGATAAATGTGGAGACTGAACACAAATATCCAGAGTTGGTACTTCACCTTGAAGGCTCAAAGCAATGTTATTGTTTAGCACGGTGACAAAAGGGTGTTTGCTCCAATAGTATAATTTTTTGAACCACATTCTACATGATGAGGTATCAAGGGGAGGCAGATCTGGATGAGGAAACACAGAGAAGTCATTTTAAAAGAAAGCAGTCTGCCTGTGAAACAAGATGTAAAATAGAGATTTTCATTTTAAGTAATCATTTAGCTGTTAATCTCTATTGACTGGGGAGAAGGAAAGCCAAATAAATGTGGGCCTGACAACTATGTTTCTATGGAGATCCACTGTGATCTAGAGAAAATTGCTTCTAGCTTAGGATGCTTCTCTATTTTATTCCTGGGAACATGTTTCAAATAGTTGATCCAAGAAAAATACATTTTATTCAAGGATTAATGATATTACAATAAGCAACAACACAATTTACAAATATACTAATAGAAATACTAAAAGTAAAAAGGTTGTTAAGGATAATAAAAAAATAAATAGCAGAGAAGAAACACTCGCCAGCAAAAAAAAATCACCTTCAACCAGATAAAAATGGACACCATATATAAATTTAAATAAATTCATAAAACAATGAGGTAAAATCAGAGGAACTCAAGACTTTGGGATATCTTGCAAAATAATAGAAAGAGGTCATTCAAAACTAACATATCAGTTAAAAAGTGGAAGAGAAAAATAAAACACCATAGAAACAAATTCTAAGAAGCAGTATAAAGAAAAAGTAGTTACTACTAAAAATAGAGAAATGAGGAATAGAATATAGATTACAAAATAAAATATTATGGACAAATAAACAATAAATTAAAATAAATAAGAAATAAATATCCATTAGGAAACACAAAGAAGATACAATATTTCAATAATTACTGTCCTTTGGGAATAAAAGTTTCAAATTTGAAAATAATATCAAAGATATAACTAAAGAAAAATTTTCAAAATTCAAAGCAGACAGACACATGGATTGAAACAAAACCTTATTCTCCTAAAGAAAGAAAACAAATATAAAAATGATAATTAATATAACTTAGAAATATCAATAGATGTTCAAAATAACTATTCAGTGGTGTTGAAGCCATAACACCCAGTATCTCAGATTGTGGCTGTATATGACCTTTGCAAAGGTGATTAAGTCAAAATGAGGACTTTAGGGTGGGCTCTAATCCAATCTACCTTGTATCTTTCTTTATAAAAAGAGAAAATTGGGCACAAGAGAGACACCAGAGATATGTGTGCACAGAGGAAAGACCATGTAAAGAGGCAGGAAGAGGGTGACCATCTGTAAGTCAATTAGATAGCTCTCAGAAGAAACTAACACTGTAAGCCTCTTAGTCTTGGACTTCCAGCCTCCGTAACTGTGAGAAAATACATGTCTATTGTTTAAGCCACCCTGTTTGTGGTATTTTGTATGGCAGCCCTAGCAAACTAACATCATAGGATATAAGGCAAAATGAAATATAAAGCTATAGGTAAGACAAAAAAAAATGTGAAGCAAGTCTTAGACTTCTACAGTGAAATTAAAATTTGGAGGGTATTTGCACAATGCCTCCAAAGTCCTGTGAGACAAGAGTGGTCCCAGAATCTTACAGACAATCAAACTGCTACAACTCAAATTTTAAAAATGAATATTTATGAATATGCAAGAACTCAGGCAATATATTTTGCATAAGCACTTCATTAACAAATCTACAGTACATTTAATTAACAGAAACACTGAGTATTTAACAGTAAAATATCTCACTATGAGCAATTAATTGATTTAAATTTATGTTTGAGTCTAAAAATTTTTCTGTGATTTATGGTTGCAGAACAGAATGGTTATATATGTTGATATTATGAACCACATTAATGTAGAAATAATGTGACTAATAATAAGTACGAGAGGAAAGAAGTGTGAATACTGGGAGTATTGTTAACTATCATAATTTTCCCAAGTTTTCTAACAGTGGTGTCAAAATATAATTTATAAAGTATAAACCAAAGATTAGAGATGGTAAGGTAAAATTTTAAGAAATAAAATAGATAAATAAATGAATTAAATAATCAGCTAAAATACATGGTGAAAGTTAGAAGAAGAAGAAGGGGAGGTGTAGAAGAAGGGGAAGTAAATTGATATAGTCTTTGCTCAGATAAGAAAATTAAACATTACTTCCTAAAGTAAAAAAGGATCAGGTCTATTATATAAAGCTATGGTTAAAATGGTAATGGCTAGAAAATCTCAAACTAGAATCTTAAATGATGAGAAATTTTAAACAAAAACACATACATACCAAACTGGGGGTAAGGGCGGTCATAGTGCATAGATTGAAAAATAAGAAAGTGTTAAAGTCATGTGGTCTCAGCTGCAACTATTTAAGTCTTTCATCTTAGTATAAAAGAAGCCACAGGCAATACACAAATAAATGTGTGTGACCAGATATGACCTAAAGGCCACAGTTTTCTGAACCTTGATTTTAATAGAATGACTAATTTCACAAAATGAGACAAAGGTACATGTTGTTTATAAAAGAAACTATGAAAGGTATTTGTTTGTTGTTTTTTGTGGGGTTTTTGTAGAAATGTTGATAATAAAGGAAAGGGCAAAGGCATACTTATGATATGAAAAATAGAGCAAAACTCTTATACTAATAAAACATTAGAATGAATTTAGGGCAAAAGAAATAAACTTTAAAGAATGAAAAAAGGATTAAATCTATAATGACTATTTAATGGTTACTATACCAAATAGTATATCATCCAAATCCATTAACTAGAACTACAGAAATAAAGGGAAACACAGTCTCAATAGTATTAGTAAACATTAATACATCTTTCAGCATATGACAGACCAAATCAGAAAAAAAAATACAGACAACATAAATAAAGTAAAATACTCTCAATAAATAGAAAGTTTTTGATATTTTATACTTCTTACAAGCTAACAAATTGGTCTGTCACAGTTTTACAGATACTGGCACAACATCCCATTCTCCTGAATCAGAGACAATGTAAACATTAAGATATTTGCATCAGTTCCATTTACTTACCACAAAGCTCAATAAAACACACACTAAATGCAAAAAGATCCACACATAGATACAATTCAAACAGTGAAAAACAAAAATCATGAAAGTAACAAAAAGAAACATTACTCATTATATACAGGAAGGCACCAATACAATTAACGGCTTATTTCTCATCTGTGACAATGGTGGATAAAAGGCAGTGGAATGATATAGCCAGAATGTTGATGCATGGAGTGTGGGCTGTAAACCAAGAATTTTATATCTAGCAACAATGTTCTTCAAAAGTTAAAGTGAAACAGATGTTCCTAAATAAATAAAAAGTAATTGAACTTATTGCTATCACACCTGCCTTATAAGAAATAATTAAGTTCTTCAGGCTGTAAGAAAATGGCACCACATTATAAGTTAAGTATAAAAAAATCATCAAAAATGGTAAATATGTGTGGTAATGTGAACAATTGCATATATTCATTTTGCTAATTGTTTCTCCTAAATTTAAAAGACATAAAATAGTGTAAAACAAGAATTATAAAATTATTTTAAATAGCTATATTTAAAATCACTATTTAGGTAGTGATATATTTGATAGAAGTTTATTTAAACATATTATACATGTTACATCTCTTTATGGTTATATACCTACAAAGATACACACACACATACAAATATATCGCAAAGGAGGGGGAAGTAGAAGTTTCTATATTTTAGTGGAATTACATTAGAATTAATTTGAAACAGATTTTGGTTTTGATAAATCTAGATGTTTTTCCTGGAGAAATAATTCAAATTTCAGTAAAATTTTCCAACAAAGTAGTATGCTAAAACATTTGTGTTTAAGAGAAAAGAAAGCAATGAAGGAAAAAGATAAGAACAATAAATGCAGGAGACATATACAAAATAAATAGCAAAATATGTAACATGAATACAAGTGAAAATGTATTAAAAACAATGAAAACTTAATTATTTGTCTAAAGGTCTGGAAAAACATTTAAATATATGCTGTCTACAAGAAACAAACCTTAGATTCAAAGAAAAAACAAATTTTTGTTTTAAAAGAATAGAACAATGTATACTATAGGAGCATAATCATAACAGAAATTAAGTGGCTGTATTAATGTGAGACAAAATATACTTTAAATAAAAAAAGTAGTATCACTAAAGACAGAGAGGGGACATTTCTGAAAATGGCAATACATAAGGAAGAAAAAGCAAGTATTAATGTGCATATGTCTTGTAATAGACTCAAAATACATGAAATAAAAAAGAAAATGATTGAAAAAATAAAGAGAAAATTCAGGAAAAATAGAGATTTCCCCATACCATTATCAATAATTAATAGAACAACTAGACAGAAAATAATCAAGAATATAGCTTTGAACAAGATTGTCAACATAACCTAACATATATAGAATGTTCACCCCAACTAATACAAGATATACATTATTTTCAAGCAAACATGGAAAATTTTCTAGGGCAAATATTATGCTAAGCTAAATAAAATAAATTTAAAATTATTAAAGTCATACAAATTATGCTCTCTGACCACAACACACTTAAATTAGAAATCAACTACAAAAAGAAATATGAAGGAGTCCTAGGCAAGGAATTAGGCCAGAAAAAATAAATAAAGGAAATTCAAATTGGAAAGGAAAAGGTCAAATTATTCTTGTTTTCTGACAACATGATCTTATATTTAAAGAAACATAAAGACTTCACCAAAATATGCTCAGAATTGATAAACAAATTGAGTAAAGTTGCAGGATACTAAAGCAACATTTAAAAATCAGTAGTGTTTTTATGTGCTAACAATAATCAATCTGAAAAAGAAATTAAGAAATCAATCACATTTTAATAGCTAAAACAAAAGAATAAATTTAATCAAGGAAGTGAAAGATTGCTACCAAAAAATTATAAGACACTGATGAAAGAAATTGAAGAGGACACAAAAAATGGAAAAATATTCCATGCTCACAGATTAGAAGAATTAATATCATTAAAATGTCTATAATACCCAATGGGATTTATAATTCTAATGCAATCCCAATCAAAATATCAATAACATTTTTCACAGAAATATAACAAGAAATCCTAGAATTTGTATGAAACTACAGAAGACCCTGAATAGCCAAAGAAATTCTGAGCAAAAAGACCAAAGCTGGAGGCACCAGACTACCTGATTTCAAATTATACACAAAAAGCTATAGTAACCAAAACTGTGGTACTAGCATAAAAACAGACACATAGACCATTGGAATAGAATAGAGAACCCAAAATAAATCCACACCTTTATAACCAACTCATTTTCCACAAAAGTTCCAAAGACATACATTGGGGAAAGAAAAGTCTTTTCAATAAATGGTGCTGGAATAACTGAATATCCAAATGCATAAGAATGAAACTAGTTCCCCATCTTTCATCATATACAAAAATCAAATCAAAATTGATTACAGACTTAAATATAAGACTTAACACTATGAAACTACTACTAAAGGAAAGCATTGAGGAAATGCTATAGGAAATTGATCTAGGCAAAGATATTTTAGGTAAGATCTCAACAACACTGACAGGAAAAACAAAAATAGACAAATTAAATTATGTCAAGCTAAAAAGCTTCTTCACAGCAATGGAAACCATGAAAAATGAAAAGATTAGTGAGAGAATGGAAGAAAATATTTGAAACTACGTATTTGACAAGGGATTAATAAGCAGAATATGTAAGATACTCAAGCACCTAAATAGAAACAAAAATAATCTGATTAAAAAATGGACAAAAAACCTGTATAGCCATTTCTCAAAAGAAGACATACACATAGCCAATAGTTCTATTAAAAAAATGCTCAATGTCAGTAATCATCAGGGAAGTGCAAATAAAAGCTCAATGAGACATCATCTCTCTCCCTTTAGGATGGATATTATCAATAGGACAAAAAATAACAAATACTAGAGAGAATATGGAGAAAGGGGAACAATTGTACTGCTGGTAGACATGAAAATTAGTATAGCCATTATGCAAAACAGTATGTAAGTTTCTCAAAAAACTAAAAATAGAACTGCCATATTATTCAGCAATCCCTCTGCTGGATATATATCCAAAAGAAAGAAAATTAGTATATTAAAGAGATATCTATACTTTCAAGTTTATAGAAGTAATATTCATAATAAGTATGATATAGACTCAAACTAAGAGTCCATCAATGGATTAATTAATAGATAAAATGTGGCATATATACACAATGGAATATTACTCCACCATAAAAATAAGGAAATGTTGTCATTTGCAGCAACATGGATGGAACTGCATAACATTACGTTAAGTGAAATAAGCTAGACACAGAAAGATGAATGTTGTATATTCTCATTTATACACGGGAGCTATAAAAGTGAATTTCATGTAGGTAGAGAGTATAATGCCAGATAGCAGAATTTGGGAAGGGAAGGGATTGGGGGATTGAAGAGAGGTTGGTTAAGGGGTTCAAAAATATAGTTAGGAGAAAAAAGTTCTAGTATTTGATAGTACAATAGGGAAACGATAGTTAATATTAATTTATTGTGTATTTCAAAGTAGCCAGAAAAGAAGATTTGTAAATGAAATTTGTAGCCACAAAGAAAAGTGTTTTAGCTAATGCATATCCTAATTGCCTTGATTTAATCATTACACATTATATACAGTTATCAAAATATCACACATAGCCTAAAAATATTTACAAATAACATATACCCAAAAAAAGAAATATGGGATACCCACAAACATTTTTAATTAAATTACTCACTTTCAAACAACTTGTGAGTCAAGAAAATATCCCAAGAGAAGTTAAAATATTTTAATAAAAATAAAGAAACATATCAATGTATATGAACCACAGACAAAACAATACTAAGAGAAAAATTTCTTTTTCAAATGCCTATTTATAAAAAAGAAAGGTTTCAAATCAGTAGCTAAGCTGTCACTAGTAGAAACTAGCAAAATAAATATAGCAAACTCAAATAAAGAAAAAGAAAGGAAATAATACAAATAAGAGCAGGAATCAATGAAATAAAAACAGAAAACAATGGAGAAATTTGATGAAACCAAAAGTTGATTCTTAGAAAAAAATCGACAAAGTTGATAAAACTTTGTTTACATCAGGGGTCAGTCAACTATAGCCCGTGGACTAAATATTGCATGCAGACTGATTTCTACCAAGTTTTACTGAAGCACAGCAACACCTGTCCAATTATGTATTAATATTATCTATGGCTGATGGCTGCTTTCACATTACAATAACAGAGTTAAATAGTTGCAATAGAGACCATATGGCCTATAAAGCCTAAAACATTTATTATTGAGAGTTTTTAATTGCTACATAAAAATTATACATATTTATGAGTTACAGGTGACATTTTGATACATACATAAATGTGTAAAGATCAAATTAGGGTAATTAGAATATCCAGTACCTCAAATATTTATCATTTCTCTGTGTGAGAAACATTCCAAATGTTCTCTTCTAGCTATTTTTAAATACACTATAAATTATTGTTAACCATAATCACCATATTGTGCTATCAAACACTAGAATTTATTCCTTCTACCTGTATTTTTTTTTAATCTGTATTTTTGTACCCATTAATCTACTTCCCTTCAGCCCACTCCCTTCCTAGCTTCTGGTAACCATCATTCTTCTCTACCTCCATGAGACCAATATTTTTATCTCCTACATATGAGTAAAAACATGTTATGTCTTTCTTTCTGTGCCTACCTTATTTCATTTAACATAATGTTCTCCAATTTCACCCATGTTGCTGCAAATGACAAGATTTCATATTTTATGGCTGAATAATATTCCATTGTATATATACATTCCATTGCATATATATAATATTTTATTTATTTATTCATCCATTAATGAACACTTAGCAATTTACAATTCCATACTTATGCTGACTATTGTACATATGCTGGAATCAATATCAGAGTGTAGATATCTCTTCAACATAATGGCTTCATTTCTTTTGGCTATAAACTCAGCAGGGTTGCTGGATCATATGATAAATATATTTTTAGTTTTATAAGCAACCTCCATACTGTTTTGCATAGCAGCTGTACTAATTTATATCCCCCCCAGAAGTGTACTCGCATTTCCATTTCTCTACATCATCACTAGAATTTGTTATTTTTTGTCCTTTTGATAATCCCCATACTAACTTGGGTGAGATGACATTACATTGTGGTTTTAATTTGCCTTTTCCTGATGGTTAGTGATGCTTTGCAGTTTTTTATATACCTGTTGGCCATGTGTATGTCTTCTTTTGTGAAATGTCTATTCAGATCACCTGACTATTTTTAATTGGATTATTTGGTTTTTTGCTATTAAGTTGATTGAGTTCCTCACATATTCTTGTTAGTAATTCTTTGTCAGATGGATCATTTTCACGTATTTTCTCCCATTTCATAGATTGTCTCTTTACTATGTTGTTTCTTTGATGTGCAGAAGCTTTTTAGCTTGGTATAATCTCACTTGTCTATTTTGCTTTTGCTACCAGTGTTTTTGAGGTCTTATCCAAAAGATCCTTGCCCACACCAATGTCCTTTATTATTTCTCCAATGTTTTCTTCTAGTAATTTCATAATTTCAGTCTTACACTCAAGTCTTTAATCCAAAGTGATTTGATTTTTGTGTATGGTGAGAGATAGGGGTCTAGTTTCATTCTTCTGCATTTGGATATCTATTTTCCCACCACCACTAATTGAAAAGACTTTTCTTTCCCCAATTTATGTTCTTGGTGCTTTTATGGAAAATGATGTGGTTGTAAATGTGTGGATTAATTTGGGTTCTCTATTCTGTTCCAATGGTCTGTGTGTCTGTTTTTATGCTAATGCCATACTGTTTTGTTTACCGTAGCTTTGTAGTATATTTTGATGTCAGGTAGTGTGACACCTCCAGTTTTGTTCTTTTTGCTCAGGATTTCTTTGGCTATTCAGGATCTTCTATTGTTCCCTACAAATTCTAAGATTGTTTTTTTCAATTTCTGTGAAGAAGGTCTTTGGTATGTTGATACAGATTTCACTGAATCTGTAGACAATTTTTGTAATATAGACATGTTAATGATATTATTTTTTTCAATCCTTGAGTATGTATTATCTTTTCATTTTTTTGTGTCCTCTTCAATTTCTTTCATCAGTGTTTTATACTGTTCATTGTAGAAACTTTTCTCTTCCTTGGTTACGTTTATTCCTATGCATTTTACTTTTATTATTTTGAGGTAAGTTCCTTCTATACCCAGTCTGTTGAGGATTTTTATCATTATATGATTTGAATTTTACTGAATGTTTTTGCATCTATTGAAATGATTATATGGGTTTGTTCTTGGTTCTGTCAATGTGATGTGTCATGTTTATTGATTTGTGTATGTAGGGCCATAATTGCCTTCCTGGGATAAATCCCAGTTGATCAGGATGAATGATTTTTTAAGGTCTTCTTGAATTCAGTTTGATAACATTTTGTTCAGGATTTTTCCATCTATGTTCATGAGGGTTATTGGCCTGTAGTTTTCTTTTTTGTTGTGTCCATCTCTGATTTTGATATCAGGATAATGCTTGCCTCATAGAATTAATTTGCAAATACTTTCTCTCATTCAATATTTTATGATGGTTTGACTACAATTAGTAGTGGCTCTTCTTTAAATATTTGGTAGAATTCAGCAGGAAGCTTCTAGGCCTTGTGCTTTCTTTAACTAGAGACTTTTTATTACTGTTTCTATCTCCTTACTCATTATTGGTTTGTTCAAGTTGTTTATTTCTTCATGATTCATTCTTGGTAGGTTGAATGTGTCCAGGAATTTATCCATTTCTAGGCTTTCAGCTGGTTGGTGTATAGAGACTATCATAATAGTCTCTAATGATCCTTTGTATTTCTGTGGTATCAACTTTAATGTCTCCGTTTTCATTTCTGATTTTATTTATTTTGATTTTCTCTTTTTACCTTAGTCTAACTTACACTTTGTCTACTTTATTTTTTCAAAAACCATCTTTTCATTACATTGATATTTTGTTTTATTCTGTCTCAGTTGTACTTATTACTGCTTTGATCTTTACTATATGTTTCCTTCTATCAATTTTAGGTTTGGTTTGTTCTTGTTTTTCTAGCTTCTTAAAGCGCAACATTAGATTGTTTATTAGAATTCTCTTTATCTTTTTGATGTGTTTATTGTTATAATCTTCCCTCATAGAATTGCTTTTGCTATATCTCATAGGTTTTGGTATGTTGTGCTTTTTTATTTGTCTTAATAACATTTCTAATTTTCTTTTTATTAATAACTTCTTCATTGATCCATTTGTTGATCAGGAACCTGTTTAGTTTTCATAAATTTGTACAGTTTCCAATATTTCTTTTATTATTGATTTCTAATTTTATTCAATACTGGTTAGAAAATATACTTGATATGAGTGAATCTCACTGGGGTTAGGTGATATCTCATTGTGGTTTTGATTTGCATTTCTCTAATGATTAGAGATGTTGAGGTTTTTTTTATTTGTTTGCTGGCCATTATTCTGTCTTCTTTTAAAAAGTTTCTGTTCATATCATTTGCCCATTTATTGATGGAGTTGTTTGATTTTTTCTTGTTGATTTTTTTTATGTTCTAGATGGAGTCTTGTTATCAGCCCTTTATCAGATGTGTAGAGAGCAAATATTTTCTCCCATTCTGTAGGCTGTCTATTAGCTCTAATGATAGTTTCCTTGGCTGTCCAAAAACTTTTTAATTTGATAAGATCTCATTTATTTATTTTTGTTGCTGCTGTGATTGCTTTGGGGGTCTACTTCAAAAATACTTTGCCTAGGCCAATGTCTGAAAGGGTCTCCCCAACATCTTCATCTAGAATTCTTAAGGTTTCATGCTTTAGATTTAAGTCTGTTATCCATCTTGAATTGATTTTTGTAATAGGTGAGAGGTGGGGATCCAGTTTCAATCTTCTGCTTGTAGCTATCCAGTTTTCCCAGCACCCTTTATTGAAAAGAGATTCTTTTCCCCAGTGTATATTTTTGTCTGCTTTGTCAAAGATTAAATTACCATATGCAGATGGTTTCCTCTATCAAAAAATCCCAAAACAACAAATGCTGGCAAGATGTGGAGAGACAGGAACACTCTTACACTGCTGGTGGGACTGTCAATTAGTGCAACCTCTGTGGAAAAGAATTTGCAGATACCTCAAAGAGCTAGAAATATAAATACCAGCAACAGCACTATTAGGCATCTACCCAAAAGTTGTCTATAATAAAGACATCTGCACCCAAATGTTTATGGTAGCACAATTCATTATCGCAAGGATGTGGAAACAACCCAAGTGCCCATCAATTCATGAGTGGGTTATTAAAATCTGGTATATGTTTACAATGGAATATTACTCAATTATAAGAAACGACAGTGATCTAGCACCTCTTATATTTTCCTGGATAGAGCTTGAGCCCATTGTCTGAAGTGAAGTATCACAAGAACGAAAGAATAGGCTCCAGATGTACTCACCATCAAATTGGCACTAACTGATCAACACTATGGTGCTCACACGGTAGTAATATTCTCCAGGGATTAGGGGATTGGGATGGGTAAACTCACAACTAATGCACATGGTGAGCATTGTAGAGGGGAAAGGCATTCCTCTAATCCTTGCTTGGAGGAGGTAAAGTCATAAAATGTAACCAAAATGTTTGTACCCTCATAATATCTTGAAATAAAAAGAAAAAGAAAAAGAAAAAGAAAATATACTTGATATGATTTTGATATTTTAGAAAGTTTTTTGATTTGTTAGGATTTGTTTTGTGATCTAAAATATAGTTTATTCTGGGAAAATATTCTATGTTCTGTTGAGAAAAATATGTATTCTGCAGCTATTAGATGGAATGTTTTGTAAATATCTATTACGTTTGTTTTGTCTAGAGTATAGTCTAACTTCTATGTTTTCTAGTTAATTTTCTGTCTGGCTGATTTGTCCACTGCTATAAGTTAGGTTTTGAAGTCCACTATTATTATTGTATTGCTGTCAATCTCTTGTTTTAGGTTTATTATTATTATTTTTTTAATATTTGGGTGCTCCCATGTTGAATTCATATATATGTATAATTATATACAATTATTTACAATTATATTTATAATTATATATGATTATATCATCTTGCTGTATTGACCCCTTTATCATTATATAATGGCATTCATTTTTTTATCACTCTTGACTTTAAGTCTATTTTATCTACTATAAGTATAGCCACCTCTGCTTTATTTTTGGCTTCCTTTTATATAGAATATCTTTTTCTCCCCCTTCAATTTCAGTCTATATATATCTTTATAGTTCAAGTGAGTTTCTTATAGACAGCATACAGTGGATCTTGTTTTTGTTTGTTTATTTTTTTATTTTAGGATATTATGGGGGTACAAATATTTTGGTTACAAGTAATGACTTTGCCTCCCCCAAGCCAGGGCTAGGGGCATGCCCTTCCCCCATACAGTGTGCACCGCATGTTTGTTTATTTTTTATCCATTCATCCACTTTGTATCTTTTAACTGGAGAATTTAATCTATTTAAACTCAACATTGTTTCTTAGAGGTAAAGATTTGCTACTGCTACTTTGTTACTTGTTTTCTGGCTGTTTTGGAGATCCCATTTTTCCCTCTCTTACTGTCTTCCTTTGAGGTTATGTGATTTTTTTAGTAGTATGTTTTGATTCTGTGTTATATATTTTTAGTGTATCTATTATAGGTTCTTGCATTGTGGTTGCCATGGAGCTTAACTTAAATGATGGCCTGTTGTTTTGTCCTATTCTGAGGAGCACTTATAGTGAGCACCAGGAGCTAAAACATTGCCCTAGAACAAACTTGTTGCCCTGTCATTGTTTCCTGGCCTGGGGGAAGACTTATAGTGAACTTTGGAGTGTAAACACTGCGCCAGAACTAAATAACTGCCCTGACATTGTTTCTTGTTCTGAGGAAGACTTATGGTGAGCTCCAGAACTTAAAATTTTTATGGAACTATATTGCTGTCCTGCCACTGTTCAGTCTGGAGAAGACTTAAGTCAGTACCAGAACTTAATCCTCACCTAGTTTTTTCCGGGGCAGGGGAAATCTCCACAGGAGCACCTGTGATTTGTGGAAAATACAGCATGGAATTTGGGCCTTTGGTAGATTGTGTTCCCTACAAAGCTCTATGACACCAGCCAGTCTCTTCAATGTGGCGTCCCCGCTGATCAGAGCGCAGTGTAGCTGTCAGGATCAGCATGCCAAGTGCCGCTTTCGGCACCCCACCCCAACCCTTTGTCCCCAGTTCACCCTCCTCGTAGTTCAGCCCTCCTCATATTCTCAGTGATTCCTGTGGGATGGCACCAGAGTGTGCTTCTTTCTAGGGCCAGTAGGGAGATCATATGTCCACCCCTCATTCCTTCCTTTCACCTCAGAAACAATGGGTCTAGGAAAATTCTCCACGAGTGGCATTTTTCTGGCTTGGTAGAGGGAGTGGTGGAGTCTGAAATGACCATTCCTGTTACTGGAGTGACTTCTCTTGATTCTGCAGGATCAGGGGCTTCTTCCCTCATTTCTGGTATATTCAGAGTGATATTCTATTCTTTAAATGTTTTCTAGTTGTATTTTTGTTGGGGGAAAATGCTGGGGGATCTATTCTACCATCTTGCTGATATCACTCCCTTAAAGATCTTTACAGAAAAAGTAGACCAATGCCTGATACAGACTTGCATCTTTTATGAACATACACACAAGAATTCTTAGCAAAATGGCAGCAAACTAATCTAGAAATGTATATAAAAGGATTTTCCATTATGACTCAGTAGAATTTATCCCAAGAATGCACAGCTGGTTTAACAAAAGTCAATTAATGTACTACATATATTTAATATAATGAAAGACTAGTAAGAAACACATGAATATTTCAAATCATGATAAAAATTGATAATAGTTTATGCAAATTTATGGTAAACCTCTTAACAAATTAGAAATATAAGGGAACTTCTTCAACCTACTAAAATGTCTCTATGAAGATCATATAGATAACATCATACTTAATGATTAAAGACTGAATGTTTTCTCCTGAGATTAGCAGTAAGAATGCCTACTCTTTTTACTTTTAGTCAACATTGTGTGGGAAGTTCTAGGCAGTGAAATAATGTGAAAAGATGGAAGTACGGAATGAAGAAAGAAAGGAAGAAAGAAAGGAAGGAAGTAACAAAAAAAGAAAGGAAAGAAAAAAGGAATTAATTTAAGTGATCTATATTCACAAATGACATAATTCTGCTTGCATAAAATATGAAGAAAGGCACCACAGATAAATATATACTAAAACAAATAATTGAGCTTCTAATAGTCACAGGACACAGGATCAATATATTTTAAAAATATAAACTGTGTTTCTGTACATACTTAATGAGCAATGCAAAAATAAAATTAAGGAAACAATTCCATTCACAATAGCCATCATGAAGAATAAAATACTTAATAATAGACATAGACAAATAAATGTGAGACTTATAAATTGAAAACTATAAAACATTGCTGAGAGAAATTTAAAATGATATCTACAGAAATAAAGGACATTTTATGTTCATGGGTTGGAAGACTAAATATTTTTAAATCATCAATTTTTTAGAAAACAATCTGCAAATTCAATGAATTTCTTATAAAAATTACAGTAGATTTTTTTATAAAAATTGACAAATTGATTCTAAAATATATGAGGCAATGCAAAACACCTAGAAGAGCCAAATAATGTTTTTAAAAATAAAACAAATTCTGAAAAACTAAAACAAATTTTGAAAAGCTACAATAAACAATTTTAAGACAGTATAAAATCATTATAATTGAGAAAATGTGATCTTGGTACAAGGATAAGCAGATATATCAGTGGGACAGAATTGAGAGTCTAGAATTAAAATCTTATAGTCAATTAATTTTTGACACTATTTCCAAGATAATGCAATGGGAAAAGGATAGTATTTTGGGCAAATGTTGCTGGGACAATTATATATACATATGCACAAATATCCACTTAGATTTTTATGTCACAAAATTAATTCATCAGTGATCATAGCATATTAGATCCTTTAGGCTTTAGAAAAATGTCCATTCTATTCACAGGCAATGAGCCTGTGAAGGTTCTCTTGAAACTCACTACATTTGCATTAGGGTGAAGGGAAATCGCCCCTCCTCCTCTTGAAGAGGCTTTGTGGGAGGTGAGGAGGCCTTTTTGAGTGTACCAAAAAGTCTCCTTCTCAACTTCCTGATCAATCCCTTAGCAATTCTGTATGGCATGCAAATTTGCAGTACATGATGCTCAGGAGTGGAAGAACCACTCATTGAATACCTCCTCCATCAGTTATCTAGAACTTTGTTTTGAAATATGAAAATATTTGGCCACTTCCATTTAGTTTGATTGCCTTTGCCCTGAAGTTTTGGAGTATGAAGTCATGCCACATTCACTCCTCCAGAAACTTATTTTTGAAAGCCTGAATCTGAATAGAGTTGATGGGGAGCAAGCAGCACATCTAATAGTTTTGGGCAAAGGTGAATGCTTTGTAATGGGCCTGTTTGGAATCCCAGAGATGGAAGCCTGACTGGATCATTTTGAAAAGAACTTCCAAAACAGAGAGTTTCTTGACAGTTAACCTTGCCAGAAATTGTCTATCTGGTGAGATAGGCTTTTGGGTGTGGAAGCTTATGGGGCACCTTAGTAGCCATCAGAGAAGAGGTGGAGAGGCTACATCCCTCAGAGAGTTTTGGCAAAGAATTTTCTGGGACTACTAGGATTCAAAGAATCTACATTCAGAGTTCACTCTTCCAAGCAGATTTTACCTGTTCCAATTTTACCACTAGAGGCCAATCAAGAAACAGAGACCAGAAAGGGCAATGGAGCTCCTGAGAAGCCAAGCGGGGCAGTGAAGGAGCTCAGAGGTTCACGAAGCAGGAAGCCCTTACCACCTCAGGAGGCAGTGGGAAGTGTCAGGGATGTTGAGCACAAGGGCTGGGGTCACCAAACAGGCCGGGACCTCAGCCAAGTCTATCAACAAGAGATGAAGCCAAAGAAGAAATGTCACCTGAGATAAAAGGCAGGGAGATAAATACCATGGCTTTTCCTTTCTTCGTTGTCTCGGTATTAGTCCAGTGCCTTCAACTGGTCAAGCATGGCCAAAATTCCAACCCTTTCTGGATATGCACTGAGCAAGGACCAGCTGCCCTGAATCGCAGAGCAGAGGAGAAGGTTAAGAAACGCATCTGAGTGCAGTAGTGCCCCAAACAACCAAACGATCACAACATTCGAACGCGACCTTCCGTGTGCCTATCTTTCCCAAGGCACCCAGTAGAGAGGGGAGAGAGAAGGATCACAGTGCAGGAAACAGAGAATAAACCAGCTATTCTCTTCTTCCTCCCTCTCATTCCCAACCTCCTTCCCCACACAAACACATAAACAGAGCTCCCCCATCCTCCACAGGTGGAGACCAATCTGTGTAAGATTAGACAGCACAGCAGCAATGGTCCAAGTGTACCACCACATCACACTCAAACTAAACTAAATGCAGAATCTTCGTGCCACATGGGCTGGGGACATTCTCTAGTCTTCATACAGTTACCAGTTTTATGACATTTCTTCCAATGGAAGAACACAGGATTAGGAATTATATGGATTTTGATTCAAATCTTGCTAGACTCTGTAGATACCTACAATCCTAATCAAGTCATTTAACCTCTCAGAATTGAAATGTCCTCCTCTGGTACAAGAGGATGGCGATGCCAATCATTTAGGCTCTCATGGGGTGAGTGCCCCTGCTTCGGACCAGGTAAATGCTTAACAGGTATTGGTCTCATTTCCATAGTTTTATTAATTAGATTGTTATTAATCTCCTCTCCATCTGTGAGAAGCTGAACTATTTGATAAAGCCCCATTAAAGATTAAACCTCTGTCAAAGAGAGAGGAGTACTGTTTATCCATATATCTCTTTTTACCACATCCATTTCTTAGTGGTGACACAGTAGTTACTCAAGATATTACAGGTGGAGGATAAGGAGGATACACAGTTGACAGAGAGAGCACTATTCACACTGTGGGCTCCAATTCATTCTGCATTCTTTCATGTAAAATCAACATCCACTGAGCATTCACTGTTCACGTCCTTCCGGAGCTCAGGATCAGGGGCTAGATTGCTTTCATCCAAATCTTGGCTCTACTTCTTGGCAACCAAAGGACTTTGGGAAGATTATTTAACCTCTTTCTTCTACGGTGGTACCATGTACAAAATGGAGATAATCATATACCTATCTCATAGGCATATTGTGAGTACTGTGAAAAATTAGTTATGTAAGATGTTCAGTGCACGATACACACTAAATAGAGGTTGGATGTTACTATCCTTTGCAGGTACGGATAAGCCTTTAAGTCTCCCAACAAGGAATTCATATTCATTCAACTGTGATTTGTTACTAGAAAAATTTTCTGCTATTTACTTACTTGTATGTTTATTCATCCACACCTTTTTAAAGATTATTTTCTACTGCATTTATTGCCACAGGGAAATTCATACAGACATGTAATTACCCAGATTCAGTTCCTCAAGTATTTCTAATGGGACTAATTTATTTTATAGATGGCTTTCCTACACCAAGTGATAGATATCTGTATAAAAATAAACACATTCAACTGAATTGAATCCCATGGGAAAATGAAAATTGTGTCTATGACTATATGTCTGTATGTATTAAAAAACTACTTTTGTATATACAATTTTTGTGTACATTTCCTTCTAACATAATGTATTTTAGGTAATTTAAGTGTTGAGTAAGTAATACTTAATCTTTGATTTTTTGCAGAAAAGGAAAAATAAATTGATATTTTCATGTTTTTAATATTTTTTACTCTCTTTTTTTAATAAAGGACTTTGGTCCCTGACTTCTGTCTGTGGTGGACTCTTTGCAGCCCTGCCACATTCTGTCATCCTGTGCAGTTGGAAGTTTACAAAGGAGAGAAATAAGTTATAAATGGGTCTACCCTGGCAGAGGCCCCTGCCTCGGTGAGCAATCATCCTGAGCTGACAGGTTCACAGCCTCACATCTCTTCTACCTGGCTCCCTTTTACCTTGCCAGTGGAATGGTTTTCAAATTAAACTTCCACACATCCACCGTCCAAGGAAGCCATGACTTTGATTGCCTCGGCTTGTGCCTTTCAGGTATTCTAATGAACACCTGTCATTTTCAGATCAATATAATTTAAAGCACCGTTTATTTATTTTCATCTCCTCTCTCCCTTGCTAAATAAAGGTTATAGCACTACCCACTACCCCAACCCCCCATACACACGTACTTCTCTACCAGCAAAGGCACATCCAGGCAGCCTGTTTTATGTCCAATTTGTTTATCGTGATGAGAAATGAGGGAATCTTTGGCAGAGATCATTAATTTTATAGCTTGTGTTTCAAAAAGTAGTGCCTGGGCTATTTACATCTCTTCATATTAACACCTGAGAAAATGAGCCTGCTGAAGATATAAACCAGAAAGTGTGTTTACCGTCCCCCTCTAAATATAATTCATGGCTCAGAACAGATCTTTATGACTCATGATCAAATATTTTCCTGGGGTTGCATTTGATGTTTGCTGCAGTGACACTGAATGTCTTTGGGTCTTTTGATTCAAAGACATTTAGCTGACTGTTGGATTTTTATATTCAAGATGGAATTATTACAATCCATCTTGGCAGGGAGAATCACTCTTTGAATTAACTGGTATGAATATTGTGCTTTGCAAAAGATTCTCAAAGTAGGAAAAAAAGAATACTTGTTTGGCGAGAGAAGGGTCTGAAAGGAATCCCAGAGATTGCATAGTGCCATCTTGTTGTTTTGATAATTAAGGCGAATGAAATCTGATAGGCTAACCTACACAAGGACAAAGTCTGTTCTAATCCCAGAACCCATACCATGCCTGGCACACAATTTGCACTCAAATTTATTTATTATATAATGAAAGAACTTCTACTCTTTCTTTTTCCCCTTTCCTCCTTATTTTTGTCTTCTTCTAATGCATGTTTATTGAACATTGACGGGCTAATCAATTAGGAGCGTGTATAAGCAGAGTCCAGGTTTCTACTCAGAGATGCTATGAAAGCGGCAGGTTTTGAGTAAAATCTTGGACCAGAGCTTCTCTAAGGCAGGTCATTCTAAATGTTGACCCACATATCCAGGCCTTCCTAACACCACTTCAATAGAAATTAATTTAAAAATTATTTATAGACCTATTACTATATAGTCTCTTCAGAATGACTGGGGTGAAATCTAGGAATATCTATTTTATTATTTTCTTTCCACTTTTTGCTGGAAATGCAAACTGATTTGTCACATTTACCTACCATCCTCCACAAAGTTTAGTAAAATGATAGGGAAAATATGAAAAGAATAACTAAGTAATAAGAAAGAAGAGATAAAGGACACCAAGAATTTCGATGACATTTTGGAAGACAGAAAGAAAATAGTGTCTTACAACTGTGCTGAGAACTCAGCCCAGAGAAGCTGGAGAGAGTTGGAAGCTGGAGCTACTTTGCTCACGTGGAGAGGCTCTGCTTTGAGCTTGGTGGGCAGAGAAAGCCAGAGCAGGAAAAGGGCAGAGATCAGGGGGATTAATGAATCAGATAAATCAGATTATCTCTCCCTCGAACCTCTCCATCCAGAGTTACAGACACCATAGAGTATTCTCCAATCTGGAAGAAGCGGATGCCCATTCAGTGGTGTTTTACTATCTGTCTAGAGATAGCCAGAAGTCCTAGTTCGTACCAAGTATAAGGGACTTAGTCTGAAATCGTGGGATGGAAGTGGGATAAGCAATCTCATCCCTACCTCATTTCTAAGCAAACAGAGCATCCACATGTAAGGGCTCATAATGAACCCCCCACCTCCTTCGCACAGATACTTCTGGGCAGACAGACCAATTCAAGAAGAAAGGAACCCCAGGGTAGTTTCTTATGCTAATCAACATTTCCCTTCATTCACAACTATGAATGAATATCCAAGAGACCATCAGACATTTGAGAAAAACAAATGTAACAGTAGTAAAAAAAAAATGGAAGCAGGCAGAAACATGTCATACACCCAAATAAAAAAAAAAAAAAACATAACAGATATTTGAGGGGACAAAAAGAGAACTTAATGGAAAAAAAATAAATCCTTCTAAAAAAGAAAAAAATTGTGTTTATTTATTAATAAATATTTATCAGCCACCTGCTATGAGCCAGGTTCTGCTGTAATAAAGAGGATAAATCACAGTAAGCAAGGTACATAATGTCTCTGCCCTTATGGAACTTACATTCTAGTGAGGACATTTAAAAAATTAGTAAATAAAACCTAATTTCAAGTAGCAGTAATACTGGAAAGCTAATTAAGCACGTTAAAGAACAAAAGAGTTTAGCAAGCAACAAAATTGACTTTGAGTGCAACAGAAAACAAATGCATTAATAGGATCTTAAGGAATTTTAGAGGATCAGACTTTTACAATGACCAAAATCAAGCCACAAACCTGGCGCAGTGCTGTCACTACTGGCTGCTGCCTACGTTAGCATTCATGCTCCTCCATCACCAGAAACCCCCAGAAATCACTGCAGCTGCTGCTTCAGGGAAGTCCATGCAGCAGCCTGCCAGGGAAACTGGGGAGGCCCTCTTTAGTCACATCATTAGCTCCCAATTTGAAGTCTAAGGTGGGTGCATCTAATGGTAGAGCTCTGTAAGCCACCAAGAAGAGGCTGTAACAGTTAGAATGTGGCCTTTTCAGTTCTAGGATATGAGATAGACTATGATTTTTCTTTTTTCTTTTTTCTTTTTTTTGGGGGACAGAGTCTTGCTCTGTTACCCAGGCTAAAGTGCAGTGGCTTCATCATAGCTCACAGCAACCTCAAACTCCTGAGCTCAAGAGATCCTCCTACCTCAGCCTCCCAGGTATCTGGGACTACAGGACCGTGCCGCCACACCCAGCTAAGTATTTATTTATTCATTTATTTATTGTAGAGATGGGGTCTCGCTATTGGCTGATCTTGAGCTCCTGGCCTCAAGTGATCCTCCCTCCTCAACCTCCCAAACAGACTCAGATTCTTAAATGGAGGATTCCTTAGGCATAGGAACGGGTTTAAGAGAGTGAGCTACCAAATGAAATGACAAATATCCACCACAGTGGATAAAAAGATCAGGCTGCAATTCTAGGTCATGTTTCTATCCTCTTGGGCCTTCGATGCCATTTTTTTCCTCATCTCAAAAATGTAGACTCAATTATTGCCAAAGTCACTTTCATCTTTTACATTCTACAATTCAGTGATTGAAAGGTAAAAGACAAGGAGACACAGTTCAAACATGACATTCAGAAAGTAGACAGGGAAAAGTAGGAAGAGAATTTTCTGAGTGAAACAAGAAGTTCAGTGCAATCTTCATGAGGAGAAAGACAGAATGTGGAATTACAAAAGAGAAAGAGAGAGCAAAAGGAAGAGAGAATAGAGTGTGCAGAGAAGCTAGCTCATGCATTTATGAGACAGTTGAATTTTTCTGCTTGAAACATGAATCAGCTGAACTGACTGATACAAAAAGAAAACTATAGATATTCCTTAGCCTCACACTCATAGCAGAGAGAGGTTGTGTGGCAGATAATGCTTATGACACTAAGTGCCTTACCTGAGGTGGGAAAAGTCTAAGAATGTAAGAAAGAAATATCATTATTCAATCTTGAAATCATTCATTCATTCAGCAAACATTTTGCCCCACCTTCTGCATTTATTAAAAATAAAACTTATACTGCCCTCTGCAAGGACTCACAGCCTAGCTATATCATTAATAATTATTTCATCACTATAACAAGTGTCATAAAGTCAGTAAGCATATTATGAACTCAAGGAACAGAAAAAGGACACCTGGAAGCCTATGAGATGATATACATATATATCCTATAAATATTTCATATATATATACACATACACACACATATTTCCAAAGCGAGATTAAGCTCCATCTTGAAAGAAAAAGAGAAACTCACCAGGAGGATATGTTCTCTTTTTTCTTCTTCTGGAACAAAAGAGAACATATGATCTGAGAAAAATACTGAAAAGGGAAAGATTTTGACTTATTTGGGGAATTGAAGGTCAGTGCAGGTGAGCTCGTGCTTGCATGCAGAGAAGCACGCCTGGAGCCCAGGACTTGAGCTACATCACCCCCGCTTTTGCGTGTCTCGTTCAGTCATGGGCTACATTATGAACATGACAAGCAGCACCAGAGGGTTTTGGATGAGGAAATAATGAGGTCAAATTGATGAGGAGTTTGGAGGTAAGAAACAATAGGACAAATGAAAAGATAATTTTAATGCAACAGGAAAGAAGCAATGATAGATCCAAGGAAAGGTGGTGGAGAAGAAATAAATAACATAACAGGTTCTAGAGAAAATATGACAAAGATGTGAGCTGGTTCATATGCTAATTAGGTCAATTTAGTCATTCCACAGTGTATATGTATTTTAAAAGAACATGTTGTATGTAACAAATATGTATAGCATTTATTTGTCAATTTAAAAAATCAAAAAAAAAGAGAGAAAATATGGAAGATCAGTTGAGAGAATGCAGGGAGCACGATCCTGAGCGTGGATTCCTCACGCCCTGTCAAGTGACTTGCAATCTAGGAAGCAAGAAAATGGAAAAATATGTAAGAGTGTGTGTGTGTATGTGTGCATGTGCACATGTGTGGGCATACATAGTAGTAACATATACACACAATGCTATGCAAAATGTAAAAGATTTGTTCTGTGATCAAAACCCTGAGTGCCACATTTCCTACATGGTAGCATTACTGTAAGGCTAATGTATTCAAGAAACACTTGTTCTGTGGAAAAGATGAAATTTTTATATGTGATCTTTAAAAACAATTAATATTTAGCTCCCCAGAAAAATGAGAGACTCATCTTTCAGCTGTGGGGCACAAATTGATCAAAGGAATTAGTTTGGTACGAGTCTGAGATGGGCTAGGGTTGGTGAGAGGATGATACCAATTAAATAAGCTGTCCGCACATAGAGGGAAAACGTATAGACTGCTAAAGAAACTAAAATAATCAGCTCCCTCTGGAAGAACCATTGCTCTTGGTTTGTGGGTGGTTGTAGCAGGCGCAGTTGAGAGAAGGTTGGTTTAAGGAATAATTTAGAGACAGATAAGACAAACAGACTGGCCTGTGAGGAGGAGGAGCCTGGCTGTTAGTGGCAGAAGGAACAGTCCAGGCACTGGGAGAGTTGGCCGAGAGCAGGAGCAATGAAGAGGTAAGTTTTGATAGTTGAGCCAAAGTCCAACAGAAACACAAAAGAGAAAGGTCACCTCAGACAGCAGGATCATCCTGTGTGAAGACAGGCAAGCCCACCATGGCAAGACACGGTCATGGGCCTCTGAGCAACTGGACATGTCTGAGTGACAAGGCATGTGTGTGTGTGTTTGAGGGCTAGAGATGCTGAGAGGATGGTACCAGTCACGTGTTGGGGGCATGTAGTGGGTGGGAATGCCTGGGCTAGAGAAAGGCAGGAGGCAAATCTTAGATGATCTTACGTAGAATATCCTGGAGCCTGGGCTGTACCCGATGATGTGGTGTCAGGAGGAAGGTCTGTGGTAAGATCCACAATTTCAAAAATCTGTCGTCACAGTAGAGAATGAATGGAGGGAGGGAGAGATGGAATGGACCCATACTAGTCATTCTAGGGGTTCTCAAAACTTATTGTGTGTGAGAAATCCATCCGGGGATATTGTCAAAACACAGATTCTGACTTAATGGATCGCAGTGGAGTGGAATGTGAGTTTATGCATTTGTAACATTTCTAGGAGTCAAAAGATGCAAGGCTGCTGGCCCATGGGCAGCACTTTGAGTAGCACAGGATAAAGAAAAATCATTTTTCTGACCCTGGGAAGTGATATCGGCCTGACCTATAAACTATGACTGCTGCTATACACCTATTTAGTGTGTTAACTAGCTGATTTCCTGATTAGTCACAACACTGATATGTAGCACCCATGAATTTCAATTACTAACTGCGATAGCCATTTATGAATGTTCACACAGGCCTGTGTCCTCTAGGTTTTCTCGTCTGTATGCATCAAGGACGCATCCATTGGCATGTTTCTTCATAGAAACACCTGTTTCATTTGTAGATGAGTTCTCCATGAAGCTATATGCCCACCTGATTTTCTCTAATAGAAATATAAAAACAGATCACAAAATAGTAATGCATTTTTTTGCAATACTCACAGTCATAAGTTTCTACTCCAAGCTGGAGAGGCTGGGCAAATTAAATATGTTCCTTTCCAATGTATGTTTAAACATTGATGTAATGAGGCTTCTGTTTCCTCTCTTATCCAAACTGATTTGGCGACCCATACTTGTCAGTGAGGGGAGTTTTCTTATGTTTCCATCCTCTTCCAGTTATAGGCACATATAATTTATTTTGGTCCTTGCTTGCAGGTTGAAGAGTGACTGACTCTTCCTTTTCTAAACATAGAACAACAGAAAAGGAAGAGACCTCTGCAAAACTTTTATTTTTGTCAATTGGGTCAAGCTGTTCCTTAGAGTCAGTCTTCCTTCATTAACTTACCCAAACTGTATATAATATGCAAAAATAATAGGTCTATAGAAGTTTGATTTAGTTGTGAGATGTTTTCTCAGCCTCACTTATGGCTTTTAATTTTCCTACCTCATGTTTATTCTTTCTCATCCCCAAGCTCATTTCCAGTCTTACCTGGCAAATTTGTTTACTGAAAATCTATACAAGTTTCCCCTAAAAAAATGTTAGATGCCTATTAAATAAAAATAAGAAGTGAAATATTTCTCTACAAATGAAAAAATATTCCATTAGGTCTGCTGTCAAAAGCTACTGTGGGTCAAAGATTTTACTCTACTAATGAGCTAACAAGTTAGCCTGCTATATTGTCATTGTCCTGAGAGAAGAAACAGACTCCTGGGCCAGAGACAAAGGACATATATTCATAGGGTGACAGCACAGGCTTCAGGTTCATGTGGGTTTTCCTTCCCATCCCCGTTCCCACAGGGATGACACAGAAAGCCCCAGAGATACACTGCCCATGCAGTGTGTGTGTGTGTCACAGCTGAGGAACCTTGAGTTTAGGGAACCCAAACCTTTTATTATGAGCTGCAAGCAAACATGCCCAACATTTGCCATTTATTATACTGGACAGAAACCTAACCTGTCCTCTCCTCTAGAGGGAGACAGCATCTCTGTCTTCCCAGGCGGTTCACTACTCAAACATCTTTGACCAGACAGTCCAGAACAAAAACGCTGCCAGCGCCTCTGCTCACCTGCTCACAGGAGGGGTGAGGAAGCGAAAGATACACAGATAATCGTATCTCACACCTATCACCTGATTTCTGTAATTTATGATCTCAAGCATCAATAACAAGTTGACACATAAAAAAGATTATTTTCTAAGATTTCATTTTCATCAGCTACCACAAAGAACAGTTGCCATTGTATTTCTCAAAGAAGCAGGATGAAAAGACCTTTGGAGTTTAAGTCATGAATTTAATTGTGGCTCAGCTACATTTAGATGAATCATTGTGGACAATAAGCTTTCACCTGTCTAACCCCCGGGTAGCAGGAACCTAAAAAGGGACAATGACACTTCTGTAGTATGAATGTCCCCGCACAATACCTGAACTACAGTAGGCGCTCACCAAGTGCGTTTGCTCCTCACACTCTTCTTCTCCTCACTCTGGGAGTTTACTCCTGCAGATGGAGGTACCCTGGCCTTCCCACTCAATCCTAAGTAGAATAGCTCACTGCCATTTACTTTCCCTTTATTCTCTGACTAACCAAAGAAGAAAAGAAAAGGAGATACAATCTGGGACAGTCTTATTAGAGGGGCAAAAAACAAATGCACAGGACAGCAGCAAATCTTATTATAAACTAATTTTAAGAAAGCAACTATTACAGCGATGCAATTTGATTAATTAGAGTTCTCTTCAGGCACAGGGCAGAGGAGTTGGAAAAGAACACAGATTTTGGAGTCATGCCTGCCTTGAACCCAGCTCTGTTTCTCAGTTTATAAACCTGTAAAGATATCAAATGTGGAAGAGTTCAGTTTCTATAGAAATATATATAAAATGGGCTTCAACATGTGTATCTACCGTGCTGTAGGGATTGAATGAAATAACATGGGTGAAGTACCTAACACACTGTATTATAGGTACACAAAGAAATCAGTTTCCTTTTCTTACCTCTTCCGTCTACCATTTATATCACAAAGTTTTTTAACTAAGTATTTGTGGACTTCCTGACCACATTTGAGGGACACCTCACTTGATCTTGCTCTTCTTCCCAACTACTCTCCTACTTTTTTATTTCCTTAATTACCAGAACTCTCAAAGGAGTGACCTATGTCCATTGCTCTCTCATGAATTTTCTTCAGCATGAACCTTCTCCCCGGCATAACTCTGGGATACATCAATTTAAATGCACTGCCGAATCACCCACCCCAGTCATTCTTGCAAGCACATTTCCTGTTATACTTTGCAGCAGATTATATTTTCCAAAAATGGCCATAGGAATATTTCTAGTCCTTCATGTCCTTCCAAAACTTTGTCAGCCCTCATCAAAAGGTAGGGTCTATTTTCCCTCCCTTTGGGTAGATGTGTGACTGCTCTGACCAACAGTTTTGTGTTTTTCTTTTTCTTTCTTTTTTTTTGTTTTCCATTTACAAGTATTTATTAGGGTAAGAGGTCATAAAATATATTTTTACACATACATAAGAAAAAACACATTTGAAAGAATAAAAAATAAAATGACAGAGGGTGACAGAATTTAGTGTTTATAAATGAGATCTTCAATAATTTTAATAATTCAGAAAAAATTTAAAGTCTATTTAAAAGCTGAGACCATGCTTTATAATATTTTGTAATAAAAAAGGCATTAGGCTTTTAAAGGTGATATATGATTTAATAGTTTTTCAAATGATTTCACAATGGGTTTCTAGATCTTTATGTGGACATTAAAAAAAAATCAAGAACTTTGGCAAGTCAAGTATTAATCCATAGCAGCTTGGTAAAAGTTTACTTTATATAAAGATTCTTCAATGTCCATTTGTTCTTGTTACAGGAGCAGAGAAAATGAAACTAACATGCTAATTATATTTCAGAAGTCTGTAAGCTATACAGCAAAAATAATTACCTTAATAAAGCCTGAATTCTAGGAAATTCTACAGAATATGACAGGAACCCGTCTGTGGGACTTCCAAGGCTAGGTCATCAGACACACATGGCTTCGGGCTCTTCCTCTCTTCGGACGTACGCGCCTTTGAGGCCGGACCGTGAGGCCGCGAGGCCAAGCCCAGGCTGAGGCTGGAGTGGTGCCCCAGCGCCCTGGCCCCGCTCAGGTCCCGGGTGACAGCCAGCACCGGCCACCTGACCTGAGTGACCGCCCGAGGGTGGTGCCAGCTTTTAACTGCCACGTCCTTCCGGGCTTTGCCTCCTCCAAGCGGAGGCCCCAACGCCGCGGAGCGGGGACAAGCTGCCCCGCGGTGCCTCCTCTGCACTCGATTCATGGATTCTGCAGATCCAGTAAACGGTTTCTGTCTCAAAGGTTTAAAGTCATTGTTTTCTCAGGCCTGGTAACCGGAACATATTCCTCACCAACCACTCCTTCGGAAATTCTCTCCTGTTTGAGTGCCGAACACTTCAAAGCTCCGGGCTGTCACCCTGATCCTTTGACAGATCTTCTCTTTGCTGTAGTTCATCTTCCTGCCCTGCATCGACCCCGGGATTTCCTCCCGAGGAGCTGCTCTCCGCCTTACGCTGTCCCTTGTGCGGCGTGCGGGGCCACGCCGGGTGTTTGGAAACCCGTGTCAGGACGCAGCCGCGGCGCCGCCGGCCCCTGAGACCCGAGTTCAAGGGCCTCTGACTCCCGGGACCGCGCAAGCGCCTTCCTAAGTCCGCGCCGGTCACTTCGCTGCCTCCTCTGAGCCCGGCCTCTCCTCTGTCTCTGCTTGCCTTTCCCTCACCGTCCCCGCCTGTCCCCACGGTTCAGTGGTGAAATGGACAGGCTCACGGTGGGGGTAATTTTAGCCCTAAGTGTTTTGGTTTTGTCATCTGTAAGATGAGGATAATGGTGTTATGTATGACTCAGGACTAATGGAGAGAGGAAAGGCATAAATAAAAATAAAGAGCTTACAACAGAGCCTGTAACGTAAATTAATAAATATTAACTATTAGCATTCTCGATTGCTTTCATATTCTTACATGCCTCCTCATTACAATAATTAATTTCCACATACATGAAATTGGACTCATGTTCAAAGCCTAAAATAACACTTCTGCGTCTCTCCACTCCAGACAATGGTACTAACATCGTTTAAATCACTTAGGCCCAAATTTAAAATAACTTTTGAACTCTTCTCATTTTGGTAATTTTGTTGTACTCATATCTCTTGTACCTTTCTTTAGTCTTCATCTTGTATTTGGGCCTTCAGATGTTTGGTAAACCCTGATTGTATGAAAATTTTCACTTGTGTGCACCTCACCGGATTGCTGGTGGAACGGCCACCCCCACTCCACCCTCAGAAAAGTGTTCCAAACAGCAGCTTTATGGCCACTCGTCACCACCCCAGGATGCTGGGTTCCCCATTTTCTAGCACAGCAATTTACACATCTCAGGAGTATAGTCACGGCTATCCAGTGAGCTTGATTAACTCATTTGACCTCATTTTCCATTAACATATAAAATACATTTTCCTAGGTGAACATTCTCCTGATTGTTCTATAAAATAAAATTGCCAACTTAAGCATGTGCCTTTGTAAATGGTAGTTCTTTCTTCCGATATGCATGATCCATTTTTGGGGTTGGCCTTTCAAAGTGGCTGTTTTGCATGTAAATATTGTTATGATTGACCACTGTTCAATATTACATAAAATAAATAAAACTATGGGTATAGGGATTTTTGATAAACAAAAAGAAAGGACTATAATTTTTTTTTTTAAGTTTTGGTTATATGGAAGCTTCAGTATCTAAAATAATCCCCAGGATTCCAATACAGGATTGTAAATAATATAAAAGTTATTGATAATCTTAAATGAATTAATCAATTTACTTCTTTCTCTGTAGAAATGATATATTTTCTTTTCTGAGGTAATATGGTATAAGGTACATTCTTTAGAGATTCTAAGAAAATTAGCAAATCAGACACAAATTGATTTGATGAGACCATATAATCACAGAATCATTGAAACACTTACAGAGGCCATGATCTTATTTTCTGGCCAAGTTTTATCTAAAACAGTATGATATTAATGAAATTTCATGATATTAATGAAATTATTTATAAATACTGTAGTCATCTTTTGTTAATGCACATTATCTCAATATTTCATAAGATTTAAATATTTTTTCTTTAGCATTCAGCTTAGAAAGTAATTTCTGAATAAATAATACTGAATTTACTAATGTTTTCTCTGCATTTTCTAGGTATCTTGAAGCATTAAAAAATTCCGTACTATCTTCATGAGTTATATGGTCTTCTCAATTTTGATACTATCATCACAGGCAAAAACTAAACAAGACCCATCCCCCAAGTCAATTATGTTTTTTTTTTTAACTGACACATGGAGAGATTTAAATTGAAAAGATAGTTTTAATAGGCAAGTCAGTGAATTGTAGAAAGAAAGTGTTTTTGTTGTTTTTTTTTTAAAGACGTTCGAAAAAGAAAAAATATTTCATGGAAGGCTATCATTTTGATTTATTAAACAAGAGAAAATAAATAATAATCTTGCAGGGAGACATCTCAACAGTCTATCTTTTGCAAGAAAACCTGCTCTTCCTCTAAGTATTGAGCAGTTGACAAATAATTAAGACTGTAACCAAATATATTGATAAATTGCAGATAAGAGTTCCCTGTGGGAGCCAGGCAAGGGATGGATGACGGAGTATCTTGAAAGGCTGTGACTTATCCATTTCTCAAGCCACTGTATTTGCATCTGGAATGTCTCTAATGTGAAAAACAATAAAAAGATAGTAAGAGAAGTCTATTGGGGTACTGCCCTTCAAGTTGTAGAAATAACATTTGATCCTAATCATCTTCTATAATATTTAATGTCCACCGTCAGAATTATTAACATAAAAAAGAGTAATGTATTTGCTCCAAGAACATAATGCATTTATAATGAAGAAAATGAATATTACTGCAGATCAAACTACCTCATCCTTGGTTTCTTATGATTAACATTAAAAATGGACTAAAGATCAAAAATGGCTAAATCCTATTAGATAATTTGAAACTACGAATTCAGCCTTCTACTTGAAGCATTGTCTGATGGCTGAGGAATGACCAATGTACTAGATGTAAAGTCAGATGATAAATAGTAGCCTATTCAGCCAAGAGGTTTTCCTGCAAGGTGCTAAGGGGATGAGAGCTGGGCTGCATTTAATTTGTCATTGTTATTAATGATATGGAGAATAGTACAAACAACAGATAGATTAAATGGGCAGGCAATGTCAGATTGGAAAGTGTTACATATCAATGCAGTCAATGCACAATGATGAGACCCAAAGCAAGCTGATAACCCACAATGCACCCAAGAGGTGACAAAACACTATTTAAGCCAGAAAATAACAAAATGCACACAAAAACCAATGAAATACATAAATTGAGGATAAATGAAATTAAAAAAAAAACAAGGAAAGCACTAAGTTAAAATAATTAAGACTTGAGTAGTCCAGTATATATCACATATGTGGTTTGAATATGTTCAAATAGCCAGGGTTCTTTTTTTTTATTTATTTATTTCAGGATATTATGGGGATACAAACATTTTGGTTACATGTTATGACTTTGCCACACCCAAACCATGATTTGGGGTGTGCCTTTTCCTCCCTACAATACTCACCACATCCATTAGTTGTGAGTTTACCCATCCAACCCTCTAATCCCTGGAGAATATTACTACTGTGTGAGCATCATAGTGTTGATCAGTTAGTGCCAATTTGATGGCAAGTACATGTGGAGCCTATTCTTCCATTGTTGTGATACCTCACTTTGGAGCATGGGCTCAAGCTCTATCCAGGAAAATGTAAGAGGTTCTAGATCACCGTCACTTCTTATAATTGAGTAATATTCCATTGTATACATATACCAAATTTTAGTAATCCACTCATGTATTGATGGGTACTTGTGTTGTTTCCACATCCTTGCAATAGTGAATTGTGCTGCCATAAACATTCGGGTGCAGATGTCTTTATTATAGAATGTCTTTTGCTCTTTTGGGTAGATGCCTAATAGTGCTATTGCTGTATCGAATGGTTTGGTATTTCTACTTTTAGCTCTACTCTATTTTATTCTCCTTTTTTGTACTTCATCACAAATGTCAAGTTGTAATGTCAAGTTAATGGATTCATGTTTGTTGTAAATGTTTATTTAAAATATGTATGCATATACAGTGTGATTTCTTCTGGAAATATGATATAAGCCAAAGTTAAAAGGACAGTGGTGGCTTATCAAAAATTTAGCTCTTTTATCAGTTTTTTTAAGGGTACTACCACTATAGAAACTGTCAGCTATATCTCTATGTCTCCTGTGAACATGAAGGGCAAGTAGATCCTCACTTCTATTTAGTTCTGTATTCTTGACTAAAGAAATTGAAATTTATTGTGTATGCTCATGTGTGGTCATTTCCCACAAATCTACAACCTTGCAGTACTGCAAATGCATTTCAGAGTTGCATTCCATACGATAAAAATTTTTTTCTAAATCTCTGATCTATAGAACAGTGTTCATGATTTCACAAATTGTAAATAGTAAAAGAATAAATAGAAAAAATACTGGGACTATGTACAAAAAAAAAAAAGATTCTTCAGAATAGTTGCAGCCCTCACCTTAATACACTGTGAGGGTATTGCTGACTGTCCTCTTTCTCTTTCTCTCTCTCTCTCTCTCTTTTAAGAAAGAGCTCAGCTAGGACTGAAGCCACCAATCAACATAAGAGAGCCAATTTATTGACTCCAACTGTAATAGACTTCAAAAAGGTACATAACAAATAATAAAATACTAAAAAATATTAAGGGGCTGCCAAGTTGGTCATAGATCCATCAAATTGTGTTGGCTCCAACTACAGTCATCACATTAAAACATTCTTGGAACACACAGTCAAGTGTCGAATAACAGGCTCTCAGAATGGGAATGGAATTTAGGTCATCTATATTAGCCCTCCAACTAGATGTATAAATTCCAAATAAATGGCCACATAGCCTCTTATTGCACACTTCCAGTGGTGGGGAATTCACTGCCTCACCAGGCAGTTCATTCCATTTTAGGACAAGTTTAATTATTTGAAAATCTTTTCTTCCATTAAGCCAAAATCTAGCTTCTAATAATTTCCACTTAGAGATCTTACTTCCTTTTTCCAGGTCTACAAAATAAAGAAGGAGTGAAAATAAGAGGCCCAACAATTCCCTCTTAATTCTGGCCACTAACTTTGAAGATAGCAATCATGTCAACCTAAGTCTTTGTCACAGGCTAAATACCATCTTTTTTTTTTTTCAGCTCTTCTCTTCACATATCCTCAGTGGTTTACCCACCAGTTTCTTGTTCTCTCTCTATCTCTTCATCTTTAGTTTATTATGAGCTTTATTTTAAGAGCTTTATTCAGGATTTAATCTGCCACTATTCTAAATAATGATGTAATTACCATGAAGTAAAGTGGTACTGTCACCATCTGGTGCTGAACACTAAGTTTACTCTACTGCCAAAGACAATACTATCTATCTTGGAGCCTCTGTTGGTTGATGATGGGCACTTAGTTGATGGTTAGTCACATACGTGGGATAATTTCTGGCCCCTTTTTTCCTCAAGCCTCATTCTTTCATTGAGATATCATTGGTGCCTCAATAATTTGTAAGCAAAAAATGTACTTTCGCATTGTACAATCCCTTGGTAGAAGGCATACAATGTTTTAAAATCAATGATGTGAAGGCATAAGTAGTTATCATTAGATCACTGGCTGAGCAAACAAGGAGGCTGATAAAGTAAAGAGTAATTTTGTATAGGGAAGGAAAGGGGGCTAGAAGAATGTATATCTGTAAAAAAAGTGCTTTGCTAACTTACATTGTTCCTAAAGTTATTCTTTAAAAAAATGTGTGCTGAGATGGAAATGTCATATTTGGAGAAAAGTAGACTGGCCCTGGATCCGTGCTCATCTACCCACTTGTTCTTTGAATTTACAGCAATTACGTAACATCTCCAATCATTAATTTCCTCCTTCACAAAATCTAGATAATTCTAGCACTGACTTCAAAGATTTAAAATGAGAATTAAATAGGATAATGTACTACATTGATGAACAAAATTGACCAGTATGGAGCTTTACATTTATACACAGTAACTTCTACTTCTCCCTTAATACCTAGGATAGGACTCATGAAAGTTTTAAATCCTACAGATAGCTCATTAGCAATTTTGGTTACTATTAATACAAACCTCTTCTGGGAGCAGATGAATATTGATGAATTGTGATTTGAGGGGGAATGAATGTAGGTCTTGCCTACACACATCCCTTCCTCCTAGCTCTACCTCACTGCCATTGTGCCTTGATCTCTCCTGAGCAATTTCTCAAATCTGCTTTCTCTGTGAGAGCTGAGTGACCAGGAATTATAGGCGGACGAGCAAGAAAGCAGACAGGGCAGAGAGGGAAGCAGGGATCACTGATCACCCAGCGTAGGCCAGCTGAGGAAGGAGGCATCTGTGCCTAGGAAATGGAAGGGCTGCAGAGGAAGTGAGATGGGTGGAAGTGGTGAAAGGGAACTACCTGGCTCTCTTTGGTTCATTTCCTTACACATCAATGTGGGAGTGGGCTCCAGCGTCAACGGAAGAACGCTGACACAAAGGGCAAGAAAGACTCATTTTTGAGAAAGACTTTTTAATTTTTATTTTTCCAGAAGAGCAATGATAAGAGGGCACAGACTCAAGGCAGGGCATTGGCAATCAACCAAGAGCCCCAGGACCAAGGAACAAGGAGGATAGCAGGAGCTCACGAGAGATGAAGGATTCAGGCTACCCTTGGGCAGAAAAGGATGCTGGACGTGTATGGCCATTGAGACATGGTCTCCGGGTAGGAAAGGTAAAGTTGTCCAAGGGCCCAGAGAGATAAAAAGCAACAAAACACATGTTCTTTTTAACTATATCCCATGTTGGCCATGACCAAAACAACATGCTGGTTCAATGTCTTATATCCTCAAGATGCTTTGTTTTTCATGATCTAGAAATACTGGGAATGTACTAATATGTATGACTGGGCAAAATATCAGCATTATAATTACCATAGACATGTTAACCATAAATAATGAAGTCATTGGTTAGGTCTGAGCCCATAAAACAAAAAGGTAGCAATTAGTGAATCAGTGTCCGAAGGAGCCACAATTGTTTGTGGGGTTTTTTTGTTTTGCTTCTTTTGTCTTACCATAGCTCCTGATGGATGCTGTTTACTTAAATTGCTTTGCAAAAACTCAGTTTGCTTTTTTGTTTCATTTTGGTTTATTTACCTAGAAATAAATGATTGCTACATTCTTGGCTGCTGAACTCTGGTTCATATTTCCCATAAATGAAGTAGGTAAGAAAAATATCCTTTCCTTGAATGAGGAGGATTTTTTAAAAATATTCTTTTAAATATGAAATCAATCAAATCCATCACCTTAATCATGGTATGAATAAATCAGATTCCATTCTTACGACTCTTTTAGTTCTAAATAACTTGTAATTATAATTAGCTCTTAAAAGGTCAGTTGTGAGTGTATGAGTCTTTTGGTGAGAGCCTGTGTTCCCCCTCTGCGGGGCACCATAGAAGGTTTTGCGCCACCGTGGTCGTGTGTGTGCACACAAACACAAACAGACACACAAACACACACAGCCTGTGCAACAGAGTGGAGCAAGATCATGCTGCAGAATCAGCCTCACCCAGATTCAATTCAAAGCCTCTGAACTTAGCTTCATCACCTTGGACAATGCACTTAACATCTCTGAAACTCACTTTTCTTGCTTTTCTTGACCGCAAAACTTTTTCACGTTTTTTTGTACCAGTTTGAATAATGCTGGCACAGTCCCTAGCAAACATATCATATGATGGCCAATTTCATCATGATCCATATGTATAAAAATTTAGCTTAGTGACACATGCATAGATGGTACTTAAAAAATAGGGCCTAGTGTGGTATTTCTCACTACTTTATCATCATGTTAAATTTGGAGCACCAAATAGAACACCATGTATATAACTGGTATATAACTGCCACAGAATAAATGATAGCTGCACAGTGTGATATAAGTGAACTAAAGACTGTTCTTACACGAATACAGCAGGTGAGTGGTCTCCAGGACGGGATCATGCATAGGGGGCTCCTGATAAAGGATGCTGATAACAGGGCTGATTCATTTTGCATGAAAAGCTCGTACTAAAAAACTAAACCCACGGCAGCTGCTTAATAAGTAGTAGACATTATTATGCTCTCCACAACTAATATCGGACATAACAGGTTTATCCATCGCCTCAATCGATCTCTGTATCAGTAGTGAATATTTACGCTTCCTAAGTGGATTAGCTTTAGGAGGCCAGGCATTTTGTTTTGTTTTCTTTTTTCCAAGGTGTCTAGGCCCTTATTGATACAGGGTTTATCTAAAACAAATAACATGAGTCTGTGCAAAGGAGAGAGTTGAGTGAGAAGCAGGAGATGTCTCTGTCAGGACTGCAGTCAACACGGGCAGACGGGGTGTTTGCTGCTGCGACTGCCCACGCAGAGCGTCCGTGCATCCCTCTGCCAGCGTGTGGCCGTGGGCGCCGACAGTCACTGAGCTAGCTAGCTGCACACCGCAGCCCGCAGGAGACAGATGGGAATGGGACCTTCCTGGTAAGGATTTCTCCGCTGTGCGCAATTCCGAAAACTAGGACTAGGAGCCCTTTAACCTAGGGAGGTGGCTCTGCCTTGGCCAGCTTTCAGGATCATACCTCTGAGAAAAATGATAGCAATAAGCCAAAAAACAGAGAATAAGCTAATTTAAACGTGTCTTGTGGTTGGTTTTTTTTTTGTTTGTTTTTGGAACTGGGGGCATTGTTCATGCCCACCTAAGCCTGGAATTGGGTTAAGATCCTGATATTTGGGCAAATTTACCCAAGATTCACCCTGAAAACACACATATACACTCCCAACATAAGAACAAATAGAACTGTCCAAGTACGATTTGACACATGCTTAAGAATAAGCCATACTCCATGTACCACAGCGTTAGACGGCCTTGAGCTGGGTGCCTGCTGGACATGGAGCATAAGGTCTCATCTGCATGGGGTGTTTCTGCCCTTCTCTTCTGAAAGTGGACCGAGACTTGCACAGGCAGGCTCCAACACGTGTGATGCTTGAGAATACCCTCAGACTTGTGAGGAGGGCAAGGCCATGATTATAATTAAGCAGACAAGCTCAGGGTCTGTGGCCCGTGGTCCACATGATGTACTTTCAGAGGCATTGTCTCTCTACTTTTTCTTCCCTTGCTTTGCTGAGGCTCTGACACTGAGGCTTTAAGGGCAAGTAAAACCCCAGTCCCCGTGGGGAATGAACCCAGTGACTTGCATTTATTCAGAGTAAGTGACTACCAACCAACTGTCCTGAAAATGGATTCAGGCCAAAGAAAAAGGAGAAGAGAGAATAAGATGATGGAGAACAAAGAAAAAATGGCACTGAGAGCATCAAAATGATGAAGTTGGAAGGACAACTTCATGACTGTATTACAGCAAGAAATGCTCTCAGACTAGATCTGGGAGCTGCCGCGTGTGCATAAACACTAAGAAGTGCAGGAAAGACTATTGCTAATTTGTGGAGCTGGATTTTTTCCTAGTTTATTTGTTAAAAACAAAAAACAAATATGAACAAACAAAAATTCCAAAACTGATTTGACTTTATTAAAACAATGGTGACATTTTTATCTTATTTTTGTTTTTTAGTTTAATTCCACAGATGAACTTAACATTTTTTTAAGGCCCCTAGAACCTTGATTCTAAGAGACATGCCGAACTTAGAACATGGAAAACGCACTCACGTGAGGCATGTTCTTTTCATTAAAGCTTTCTATTTTACTTTCCTGCTTAGTTTTCTCTGATGGTGCTATGGTTGGTCTGCTAATTCTATTATTTAAACTTTTGAGGAGTTTCAGACTGTTTCCCAAAGTGACTGTAGCATACACATCCCCACCAGTTAGGTATGGGGTATATCAGCTTCTTCACATCCTCCGCTACAACCGTTATTGTCTGTGTTCCTGATAATAACCACATTGGTGGCAGGAAGAAATATCTTGTGAGTTTGATTTGCATTTCCCTAATGGCTAATGCTATTGAACATCTTTTCATGTCTTCATTGGCCATTTCCAAAACTTCTTTGCAGAAATGTCTGTTCAAATTGTGTGCAATTGTTAGTTATCTTTTTTATTGCTTTGAATAATGATTTTCATAGTCTAGATACTAGTTCCATATCAGATATAAGATTTGCACATATGTTCTCTCATTCTGTGGGTTGTCTTGTCACTTTCTTGAAGATACATGTACAAAATAAATGGGCATACATTTAGATCTATAATCCATTTTTAATTAATCTATGTTAAGATATAAGACTGTGGTCCAATTTTATTTTTTTTGCATGTGGATATCCAGTTAATGTAAGCATGATTTGTTAAGACTGTTTTTTCCCCACTTAATTGTCCTGTTATCCTTGTTGAAAATTTAACTGTATAAATGTAAGTATTTATTTCTGGACCCTCAATTATATTTAAATGAAATATATATGTTATATGTCTATCCTTATCCTGACATTACACTGCTTTGATTACTGTGGGTGTAGTGTGTTTTCAAATCAAAAAGAGTGGGGAGTGACAGGTTTCTCTTGGGAGTGATGAAAATGTTCTGGAATTATATAGTAGTGATGAGGGCACAACTCTGTGAATGTACTAAAACCATTGAATTGTACATTTTATATGTGTAGATTTTATGGTGTGTAAATTATATTTCAATAAAGGTGTTTAAAAAGTCAGGAAGCACTTCCCACAGAAGCTGAGGTCCCATCTCGGTTTGGTATAAGAGTTTGCAGGTGGAGAAGAAAAGGAAAGGCGATCCCAAGCAGAAACCGTAGGGGCGCAAATGCAGAGGGGTGACTCGGAACAGTTTTGTGCTGGGTTACTTAAGCAGACAGCACTGCAGGAGGAAAACAGAGTCCACTGAGGATCTCATTCTGTGCAACAGAAAGGAGTTCAGATTTTATTCTATAGACTGATGAAAATATTTTTATCATGTACTGCCTGTATATGTACTTACATAGTTCCAAATTTTAAAAAATATATATATATGTTACTGAATTATTAGTTCAGTATATAATATTTGTGTCTTATATAATAATATACAATATATTATATATATTATATATTTTAAGTATATAATGCTTTGTAATATTTTAACATTATTTAAAAGCTATAAAATAAGAAAAAATACTAAAACAAATATAAAAATAAAGATAAGCAGAAAGTCTGATGTTCAGTTCTCCCTTTCCAAG